>NC_057803.1:612417346-612425936 GCF_018294505.1 Triticum aestivum | reverse complement strand
CGCGCAAAAAAAAAAACATGACCTGCGCTGATCACGCGGCCCATTGCAACGTCGCCCCGCCCCGCCGATCGCCGCCCTTACCCGCCGATCGCCGCCCTTACCCGCCGATAGCCGCCTTTCCCCGCCGATCTAGACGTGATCACGCTGCCAATTCCAACGTCTTCCCGTTCGGCTGATCGCCGCCTTCTCCCCGTCTTTACCCGGGATCTGGCCGGCGCGGACAGATCTTGGAGTCGCCCGCCGTACGTGATGTCGCCTCCGTGCAGGTCGTCACAGTGACGTGGCCTACGTGGACACCGTCGCCGCCCGCAACTCGGTGATCAACCTCTCCGGGAACGTCCTCGCCGTCCGCAGCCACGCAGGCCAGCCGAAGTGCACGTGCATGCCATGTAAGCCGTCTAGTTCGTCAAAAAATTGAATCTGTAAATAATTATGTGCAATCACTTGTTAGATAAGAATTTCTCATCTGTATGATCGTAGTACATTTAATTTGATTTAAAATTGATAGATCAATTTTTTATTATAATATTGCAGTGTTGGTTGAGAGATCATTTAATGGATAAAGAAACTGGATTTACGGATCTGTTTTTGGGCACGAGTTGGGATGGTAGCGATAGTGTTGATCGTACGAATGGTAATGATAGTAAAGATGATGATGATGGCAGCGACAATGAATCCTGGTCGTCGTACGATAATTTACCTGAAGAGGATTTTGAAAAGAAGGAGGAGGGTGCTTGTAGTGAAAACGTAAGTGTCATGTACATTCTTTTCGTCGGATGAAGAACCATATGGTACTTACACGTGCATATGATTTTTTTATGTGCAGGAGGATATTGACGTTCAGAACGAGGAAAATCATGGTGTTGAATCTTTCGGGGATAACATAAACCAGGTTCGGTCCAAAATTTAAGATGTCATTGAATAATAAAAAAATGGTTATGACAACTTACACTTGCTTATGTGGAATAATTTAGGCTAACTTTGATGATTGGAGTGGTGAAGATGGATATGAGCATGAGGATGGAGCTAATATGGACATTGAGGAAGCTGAAATCCAGCAACGTGCGCTGGAGACACAGTTGAAGGTTATGTGTATGACATTTGCATCACAATGGGAGGCTCACATGTTCTATAATAACTACGCCAAAGACCGTGGATTCAGTATCAGAAAAGATAAGGTGAAACGAGGAAAATGACTTTCAACCACTGTTCGGTATAGGAGATACGTTTGCTCGAGGGCAGGAAAACGTCTCAGTAAATTTTTAAACCCGGAGGGCCGTACACGCAGGCTAAGACCAGAGACTCGTTGCGAGTGTGGCGCACATTTAGTCGTGAAGTTGGACAAAGGACGTGGAGTTTGGTTCGTGGCAGCTTTTATGGATGATCACAACCATTTGTTGGCTAGACCAGATGAGGTGGTATTTCTGCGGTCACATCGAGTGATGGGAGATCACCAAATAGCTGAGATCTTGGCGATGGAAGGAGCTGGGATCAGAAAGCATATCATCGTTGAGAACTTCATTAGCAGGTATGGCTCGTATGATAAGTGTGGGTTTCTGAGAGGAGACGTGTACAATCTATGTTGCCGAGAAAAAATGAAGCTGATTGCGAAGGGTGATGCTAACACGGCAATCGGGATTATGAGGAGCAGAAAGGAGAAGGATCCAGAGTTTTTCTTTGAGTACGTGCTCGATAAGGAGGGCCGTTTGAAGAGCATGTTCTGGTACGATGCACAGTCGCGGCGGGACTATCAATTGTATGGAGATGTGACGGTGTTCAACAGCACGTATAAGATGAACAGATATGGTATGCCGTTCATCCCCTTTGTTGGTGTAAACAATCACCGTTGCACCACAGTTTTTGGTTGTGCCATTGTGTCCGACGAGACCGAAGCGACGTACGTGTGGCTGCTTCGGACATTCCTGAAGGCCAGTTGTCAGAAAAAGCCAAGGTCAATCATCACAGATGGAGACGCTGCAATGATACGAGCTATTCGGTTGGTTTTGGTTGATGTGTTGCACCGTCTCTGCTCATGGCACGTGGAAAAAAACATACAGAAGCACCTTAATTACAAATCGCTAAGTGAGTTCAGGGCACTCTTGTACTACTCCACCTCTCCAGCCAACTTTGAGGCGAGATGGCACGCTTTCGTCCGTAAATGGAAGACTGATAAAACAGAAGAGTGGCTGAGTAGGATGTACAGGAAGAGGAGTCTGTGGGCAGCATCATATCTGTCAGATGGTTTTTTTCTGGGTATGCGCAGTAATCAAAGGAGTGAAAGTCTTAACTCTTGTCTTCACCTGCACTTGGACGGCGGTATGACTATTGTTGACCTAGTTGTGCATTATGAGAATTGCATAGTCCGACTACGTGAGAACGAGGCGCATGATGACTGTGTTTCAAATCAGTCATTGCCACCATCAGTCACAGAATATAAGGATATTGAGAAGCATGCCGCCGAAGTATTCACTCATTCCAATTTTTATATTCTTCAACAAGATCTGAAGAAGATGGGAGAACTTGAGACTTTTGAGACGCTAGTGGGAGTTGACTGCCACACCTTCATCATGACATGGAGAAATAACCGGAAATTTCAGTTCAGCGTGAATTATCGAGCTGAAAACTCTGAGAATACGATAGACTGCAGTTGTGGAAGAATGCTTCGGAAAGGATTGCCTTGCAAACACATTCTGTATGTGTTGGTTCATCTTAAAAAATCTAAAATACCTAAGTGTTGCATCCTTAAGAGGATGTCGAAAGTTGCGAGAGGTGGGCTGCCTGCACAGCGAAAGAGCGACTTGTTTGGCTGGGGTTGGACAGGGGCAGAGCAGCGTGCTCGCTATAGTCAACTTAGTATAACAGGAGCTGAAGCTTTTCATGTTGCTTCAAATGATCCATTCGTCTATGATGAGTTGATGCAGTGCTGCAGAATATAATAGCGAAGAAAAAGGTCCCTGATGATGATGCTGTTGGTAGTACAAGAAATGTGCATGAGGATCCACATCAGCCGGAACAACATGTTGATGTCATAGGTGATCCCGTGAAAGTTTCCACGAAGGGCGCCCCTAAAGAGAGCAGGACAGGGCGGGCAAAGAAAGATGCAGATGTTACAAAGAATGGAAGACCAAAATCATTTTCTGAGAAAAAACCCGGTCCTCTTTGTGGCATTTGTAAGAAAGAGGGCCATAGACGGCAAACGTGCCCTGAGAATGAAAAGTAAGTTTTTCATTTTTTCAACTATTTTTTGGTTTTGTCTTCATAATTGTCTGATTATTTGTTTACAATTTGTTATGTAGGAACCGGGCATAAAGATGAAGTACTCATAATCAGTTGAAGGCACTGGCAATTTCAATTTATTTGTTTAAGAATAAGAGACATGGCACTTTGAGTTTATTCTTTAAACCACCTTGTTTGATGAAAGTCGTTAGCACTTTCAGTTTATTTGTTTAAGAATAATAGACATGGCACTTTGAGTTAATGTTTATGCCACCTTGCTCAATATTATGAGACATGCGATTTATATTATTATGTGTGAAACATATTATATTTGTGTGAAACATATTATATTTGTAATGACATAGTAAACTTATGAAGATCTTTAAAATGTAATGTATGTGACAATTGTTTTGTAAAAAAAAAGCCCCAGCCGTGGCCGGGCGCGCGCGCGGACGGTAAACTACTACGCCTTCTGGCGAGGCCTTTCGGCCGCCGAGCGGGGAGGCCACGGCGCACAACAGGGCATCATGTTCTGTAGCGAGCTTGTGAGAAGGCGAAGACACGGGTATGTAAACCGGTCGACGCGTCTCTCCGCGGGCGAGGTGGGACTAAACCTACTCGGCACAAAGCGCCAGCGTCCGTATACGCACACGAAGAGGATCGGCCCACGTGCCCGACGCGCGTCGTTTATGGGCCGACAGATCGCCATATTCCCCCTCGGGATCGTTGCATGTGTGCCGCTGGCTGGGGCGGGACGAGACGTGTGCCACCCGGCGCGCGGCTGGTCGGTCGGCCGGCTGCTGGGCCAGCAGACCCGCCCCGTGGCGCAGGACGAATGGCGCCAGCCCGCACTACCTGCACTGCGCGGGCCCGCCACTGGCTCGGTTGTCGGCCACCGCACGGGCTGGAATATTCGTCGGACCGATCGCTGCTGCTGCCACCAGAATCGACGTGAGAAATTGTGCAGCTTTTATCCACATCGCACCAACTCAGGACGGCGGGCATATTTTTTAATAAAAAAATGACCGCCGCGAGTAGGAACAACAACAACAGTACATGTAATATCGCAGAGGCAAACTGATACATTTTAGGACAGAAAAAATATTACTTGCCCACACGCACTTAAATTTTTAGTGTCTCACGAAAGCAATAAATAAAACGTGAAAAATTGTCGAAAACTATCCCAGTGCCATGTCGCATTACAATCGATCACAGTATCCAGCAACGGTAGGGAAACCTTCTACGGGACTAAAACCCTACCAATGCTAATACCTACTCCTTCTCCATGATTTTAACAATTTTCATCTTCACTTTCTCTAATCTGTTGACCTCAGAAAAAATGATTTCCGCGACAATACGCGGCCTTGACTCATTAATCTCTTGCTGGTCAAATTCATGTGTCCAGCGATCTCCGTCCCAGTATTTTATGCACCACATCACAAAAAGTCCACAAGACACTCTGCAATAAACATGTGTGTGATCAGCTTAGGATATAACATGCACTTTCTTGTATTCATTTAACTTACCCATCATGTTGTCTCGGCATTTTATACTCATTAATTGGCCACGATGAGACATCTGGAATTTTTTTTGATTCAAGAGTAGAGTTGGTCTCCATAATATCTTTAGAAATTTCAGCTCTCTGAAACAAATTAACAAACCAGAATTTAATGTATGACTCAATAATGTTCTGAATGGGAGTGTGACAATTATAGCGTACCAGGGTGGCAATCATATTGCGAATTCTTTTGCTTATTGCGCCTTTAGAATTTGAGTCAAGAACTTGAAACTCCTCCTTGACGGTGTGCATCACTATGGTTATCCAATGATTATCATTAACGTGCATAGGAAAATACGCCTATATAGTAAGCAAATGATGTTAGTGCAATTAAATAATAATGACTAAAAAAAACAAATAAATATGAAAGGAATACCTTGTCCCGTCTGAAATACTCATCCATTACTCTTGCGAGGACTTTTGCTTTCTTTGTAACATGTTCAGAATCCAAATCATTAATTGACTTGGTCTTTCCCCTAGCCCTACCCAACATAAATTTGGGGAACCACGTTGTTGATATGAAACAATCAGAGAAATCACGGTGTTGTAAGTGTTTACAATATGCATTGATTATCTGCATACATAAACAAAAAATGAGGTCAATTTGTGAAGTATAAATGAGAGTTTTGTTAAAACCAAACTCATACTTACAGCGCCATTCAACCATTTAAAAGTCAGGACATCGTGAAGCATAGCTGGCATGCATATGTCCCCATCTGATGGCGGCATATCGACCACGGTTCGGTGTGCATGCTTCTTTGTCGATGCGAGAGTCTCAACAAAAACTCTGGCTGCCTCTATGTGATCTGGAGTCATATTAAGGGAACTTGCCAGAATTGAATGTGGCGATGATGCAAACAGATCTAAAACAATGCAGCTACATTCGTTAAAAATAATAAAAAATTTACATAACGCGTGAACGAATTATAAAGTAGTACTTGACTTACTTTTTTTAACACGTTTGTTCCGGGTAATGAGAAGGTCGTACGGGGATAGACAATATTTCGACGGATTTCGTTTGCGTTTACCTTCATTGTCCTCGCTGCCTTCACCATTACCTATGTTGCTCTTTGCCGGGAAACTCTCAGACATGTCTTCAGACTTTGTTGGTGACAAACCACCCATAGACTCACCAGAAATATAAGCATTCTGCGGGGTTCGGGACATATATGAAAAGTCTTTTGTACGTACAGTTGATGACGAACATGGAGACTTTCCATTATCCTCTATAATGAAAGGATCAGTAGCGTCACCTTTACCCGGTGTCGTCGCCGGAGCACCCGTGTCATCAACGGGCACGTAGGAATCATTGAAATCCGTGAAATATGTTACTAGCTCCACGTCGGTAGGTGAATCAATATCTGGCCAATATTTTGATGACTTGTACTTGCCATTCTCCATCCCAACTTCTTCATCTACATTATCAAATTCGTCATTGGTGTCCCTCTTATTGGGTTTGTACAGCACACCTTCCGTGTTCAACTTTTCCATTACCATCTACAAACACAAATGAAACATGATAAGTACTTGAACAACTAAAACATGTTTAATATAAATTTTATATTACCTGTGCACATCTTTCGGGTATATTGAGAACCTCCTTGTGAAGTAGCTTTATGTATGTCATCACACGGTCCATACTGTTAGTCGTGTTAGATGAAACCCCTGACGTACTTGGCTTTCTACTCCTGCCACCACCTTTCCGTTTAGGTTTCTTCGTTTCTTCATCTGGGACAGTCCCTTCACGTGCTATCTTAGCACGTCTGTACTCTTCGCTAACGCAGTTTTCAAGCTGTACAACAAAAAAAATAAAAAAAATAACAACTATAGTTAATTACTATGTGCAACCAATAAGGACTATACTCATTGACTTACATTGCTGGTGCCACGCCCGTGCATGTTGTCATAGTCGTCTCTCTTTTTCCCTTCCGTTTCTGGCCAGTTAACCATTAGTGGGTATTCACGAGACAAAGGATCAAATGTATCCACACCAATTGGCTCAACTTTTTCCCAGTATATATACTGCATGATAGTAAATACAACTAGTCAGACACATATATCACATAAAATTATATATACATACAACTATTATGAAATGACTTGTACCTGAAGAAGAGCCAAGTTCTCAATAGGCCACTTGAATTTTTCAAGATCTTCGACCGATTTTTTAATAGCATCCATGCACACCTCCAACGTGAAATTGTTCCAATTGTATGACTTGATAGCGTTCACGTCCTCCACCATTTTGTAATAACGATAAGGAACAAACTTGGTGGATTGTGGTGCTAAGACTGTACCCATAAGAACTAGTACAGCCCTTCTCACAAAATCATCATCATATGACTGAGTATCAACAATATCTTTTATCAACTCATCGATGAGGATTAGGCCTGTTCTTTTGTCTAGAAACCGATTCGGAACAATTTTTTTGGCATCTAGTTGTACTGTTGCTATCATGCTACTGACATCATCACCCTTGTTACGTAGCCCAAATATGTCGTAAACATCTTCATTAAGCACACTGAGGCCGTCAGTATTTGGCCGAATAATAAATCGCTTTCTAGTACTGTCATACGTTGTAATCATAAATTCCAATAAATTTTTCCTCATTTTCACGGAAGGAATTCTCAACATACAGTCCAATTTTGTGCCACGTAGCATCATGCGCTGTCTGGCTGTGAATTTTCCCACTAATTCACACCACTTCTCAACCGAGCAGTACACATCTCCTAATTCTTGCATTCTAAATAAGATGCCAGTTAGCTAACTAGTTACGAGATTCAAAAAAGATTACGTACGGTTCAATACCATACCTTCCGGCGTCTCGTCGAGCACCGGCAGCCACCGTTGCCAAACCCCACCCGGTGTGGGTTAGTACTGGCAGCCGCGCGCCCTCTGCCTAGACGAGCGCGCTGGCCGACGGCCTGTCCTAGGGTTTAGGGTGCCGGCAAATTTGCCGAGACGGCACGGCCGGGCCTGAGATCCAAGTCGTGCGCGCAGATGACGGAAGGGAGTTTGGACGGCCACGGCGGTGCGGCCGTCGGATCGGGGACGGGTGAGGAGGTGCGTGGAGGCGGCGGGGCTAGGCGGTCCTGGGGCGAGGTAATGGCGGCTTCGTTTCCATGCCATGCACGCACGTACGGCGTCATAGACGTGGTCACGACATAGTGGGCCACTTGGCCCGTCCCGTAAAACTACCGCCGGCTGGCCCACGATGCATTTATTAAAAACATGCATTATAGTTCAATACCACATCGCTAAGCCGGCGCGCCGTTGACTCCTTTATATAATTTTCTGTCGGTCAATGAATAAACATCTCAGTTTGTGGGACTCTATTTGGAGGATATGCAGGATAGATGTGAGTCTTCACCTGCTAAGAGCTTGTGAAGGTTCACATTGATCATGCATATTCTTCAAAAAGAGAGCCATTATCTTCGATGTTTTTTTAACGTCGGAATTTATTAATGCATTTTCTTAATGCAACAATTTTAACGTAAGTCGGTGGATCCCAAACTTTTTGGACACGCACCCATCGCCAGGTCCATCGTGCGTGCAAATTTTCATAATTTTCCGGCACTGTATGAATTTCCTATGGTTTTCTCCGTGAAACGCACCGAAAACACTGGCCGGGCGTGACGCAATGTGCGTTTGGTGTCCGACGTCGTTCAAATCTTGCGTGGGGCCCTAAGATGGGCATGCCCACTGCCTCCCAAAATTTGGTGACGTTTCGTGCATGCCACCTCGTACCACCAATCCAACCGGCACTGATCGAATATGAACGATGTCAGCCCCGTTCTGCGTTCTTTTTTCTGACTC
>NC_057803.1:612414488-612416033 GCF_018294505.1 Triticum aestivum | reverse complement strand
GATGCAAAAAAAAAAACAGCCCAACCGTGGTTGCAGGCCGCAACTGCGCGTAATCAGTGACAGTGCGCGACGGCGCGCGTGGGCCGGCCCATTGACTCTGCGCGTGGTGCGGGGGCAGGGTCGGCGGGGGTGAGTACTAAAGTTTAGTCCCACCTCGCCCGCCGAACGACGCCGCGGCCGCCTTATATACCTGCCTCCCACCTCCCATTTAAACTCCTCTGACTCCCGCCCCGACCCGCCATTGCCCTGATTGATTGTGCTGCAGGCCGTAGCCGCGGCTTGATCGGGCCGGACCGATTACGCGCAGTTGTGGCCTGCAAGCACAGGAGGCAATTTTTTTTATCATTGTTTTTTATACAATTTTCTTATAATTTTTTGGTGATAACACCACATACCACACCCCGGACGTGACGCAATATGTTTTTGGTGTGCATGCATGATAAGTTCTCCGGAGACCGTTCGAGTATGAGTGAAAGCCTCATGCATGCGTAACCGAGCATTGATTTTCCTAGTAACGTTGAAATGCATGTTTCCGTTTATTTTTTGTAGTTGCATGACTAACATCAAATTAAACATACGTTTTTTTTTCCAGATAAGCCATTTCGAGTTCATTCATAATTCAAACTACCTTACATAGCACTAAACATAAACGAGCACTGCTCTTACATAACTTAGACCGAAATTTGAATAAAGACCCTAAAAGTAGACTACTCCTCGTCGCTGGCGCCGGTGAGGTCGACGACCGGCGCCATACCGCCGGCCCCTCCTTCGCCGCCGTCGCCGCCATCGTCGCCATCGTCGTCGTCGTCGTCGTCGTCGCTAAAATCCCACCAGTTGTCCTCCCGCGCCTGCTGCTCCTGCACCGCCGCTATGGCCGCCAGCCGCTCTCGTTCCTCATGAGTGGCTGCTGCCGCCGCCTCCTCTGCCGACTGGGCCAGCACCGCAAGTAGCCCCGGCGTGTCGTCGGGGTCTCCATCTTGCGCGAGGGCGGCCTGCGCCGGCGGGATCTCGACCAGCGCCGGGTCAGGGGGCGCCTGCTGTGCCGGGGCAGTGGGGGCGGCTGGAGGTGGGTCGTGGCGACGTCGACCACGGGAAGAGCCGGCCTTGCCGGTAATGTCTCCAACGGCGCCGCCGGCCGCCGCGTCCCTGAACGCGCCGAGGACGACGTCGAAGTTCTTCCCCCGCCAGAACCTGCGCCGGGCCCTGCAGTTGTAGAGGCCGCCAGGGAACGCGCGGAGCTGCTGCCTCGTCGGCGGCGGGCCCATGGTGGGGATGCCGTCCGCCCCGATCCGCCATGGCCGCGGCACTTTGGCTGCCGGCGGCACCATCAGGCCGTACCGGGCCAGATCCTTCGTGTCGCCGACGGTGAGGCTCAGCGGCCAAACGCCGGTCGGCCACGCGCCCTCGTCGGAGTCACTAGAAGACATCGCCGGCGAGGAGAGGGAGATGGGCGGGCGAGGAGAGGAAGAGAGATGGGCGGGGCGAGGGAGATGGCACGGCCTGCTCAGGGCTGGCGCTGCCTTTTATAGACGGCGGGGGGAGGGG
>NC_057803.1:612411719-612413459 GCF_018294505.1 Triticum aestivum | reverse complement strand
TTTTTTACATAAGACATCATGCCCCTGACAGCGAAGGGGTATCGACAAATCTCAGCCCTTGATGTGTTTAAGGAGGGTGTACCGAAGCATAAGTGATTAGAAAAAGCAAGACTATGCTCGTGTATGCATTGACAGCAGGAAAACGCGAGAACGCTTTGTTATGCACTTTTACATCTATGCTTCATATCCTTGTCAAAACGTTGACTTCACTAAATTATAGTCAGAGACTGGATCTTAAACTCTTGCGCCTAGAATACTAGTACTGTTTTCTCGATCATCTACCTTACCACAATGTTGCTAATTTATTACTCTCACTAACTTGTATGTGTATCCCAAACTTAGGCTCTCACTTAACAGGCAGAAACAGCCTTGAGATTAGAATCAATTAATCTAAACCTATGTTGTAGTATAAGATACTACATGCTACTGTGCAAATGCAGCAGTACAAACTTGGAATACAGAGTGCCGGTGGAAGGGTGGACCTTAGCAAGCCACACTGCCTCACGTCTATGCTTCTTTGGAGCTATATGACGTGGGCAGCGAAAGCGTAGGCAGGCCACAATTATTTATTACATTTACTGGGTTTTGAACCATGAACCTCTTGATTGTAAGTTTATGCACCTAATCAGTTCACCCATCAGTCCGAACTGATAGAGGGAGGCGGGCAATATATTTCAACAGAGCTTGACATCAGACCCGGACCTGTCGTACAACGACATGGGTGATATTTTTTTTTTCAATTTTTGTGGTGTTGGTAATCATTGGAGTTTCTACTAGCCCTTATCGATGGTTATTCTCTCTGGGGTAGCGATTTGCTCCGCAGATCACGGCCACCGGCGTCTCCTGGTCTACATCCACGACTTCCTAGCCGTTGCTTCCACAATTTCCTAGGGTTTAAAGGCATTTGGCCCACACATGACACATGAGTAATCTGGTATGAAGTTCTTCCAATGCAGCATTTCTGTTGTGTTAAGTCTGTTCTAGAGTAGACAAAAGAATATTTTGTTTTGTAGTTGATAGCAAGTACCCGAAATCCGCTCTGTCCTATCAAAATTGAGTAAAGCTTAGATGCTTGAAACTTCTTACGAAACTAATTCATATCTAAAAATAAAATTCCTAATTGAATCACGTACAAAACAACATTAACACCTAGATGCAGAGACCACAGAGAGACGAAATATCTGCAAGAGAGACAATACAATACCTGGAGATATAAAAGAGTAATGGCGTCTTCATTTTTGAAAATAAAGAAAGAAAAAGAAGAAGGTTTTTATCCAATAATAACAAATAGCCGCGGAATATCCATGGCCAACAAGAAGAGATAGTGGATAAAGGTAGATGTTACTCCCTCCATTCCAAAATATAGTGCGTCCACGCTTTCCGAGGTTCAACTTTGACCATAAATTTAACCAATAAGACCAACTGCGGCGGGAGAAAAAATTATATAATTGAAAACTTCTTTCGAATATGAATTCACTGATATAATTTTTGCTCCCGCCGCAATCGGTTTTGGTAGTTAAATTTACGGTCAAAGTTAAAGCACGGGGATAGAGGAAGCACTACATTGTGGAATGGAGGGAGTATGTTTGAATGTCTCCGGTGCGAATCGTTTTTCCTTGGAGACACACGACTGAGGCTGACGACGGAATAACCCTAGTCACCACCCGTCATCCATCCCTCTTGCTGCCGTCAGGGCGCGTTGCCGGGCAAAGCCTGCATGACTCTGGCGGCAACGGGGTG
>NC_057803.1:612408674-612411516 GCF_018294505.1 Triticum aestivum | reverse complement strand
GGGGGGGGTTGTTGTGGGACAACAAAGGAGATGGGTGTTCGGGCGACATGCTTCATCTGGCAGTGAACGGCATCGTCGTTGTTAAAACCGTTGGTGATTGGAGGGATCCAACGCAGAGATCTTCATCGATGGCTCGGCATGGCTGGATCATCAAAGAAGAGGGCGTTGGTGCATGGTTCTGGATGGCGGCGAGCTCGACATTAGACCCGGACCTGTCGTACAACAACATGGGTGATATTTTTTTTAGTGTTTTTGTGGTCTTGGTAATAATTGGAGTTTCTACTGGCCCTTGTCGATGGGTTTTCTCTCTAGGGTAGCGATTTGCTCCGCAGATCACGGCCATCGGGGTCTCCTAGTCTACATCGATGACTTCCCTGTCGTTGCTTCCACAATTTCCTAGTTTTTAAAATTTTAACCCCACCGAGGCGGAATCCCAAAGGCGGCACCGGGCTATGCTCACGGCGTGCCACCGGTGGATGCAGGAAGAAGAAGACTTCAGCACCCATGAGATTTTGAATGTTTTTCTTATTGTAATTCTGTGTTTGTGAGGCTTTTTTTGATTTGGCACTTAATAACCCGTACTTGACGTTGGTCTTGGTTCGATCAATTTAACAGTCCAAAACCCAACAATTCTGGCTCCTTAATAATTGATTCCGTTCATTCCCGCCCTTCACTTCAGACCATAGTGCTTTCTGAAGTATTTCTATACGGCCCGAGATCTACTCTATTTTTAGATTTGCCCTTCTCCTATTGATCTTATTATCCCTCGAGTCCAAGTCTCGAGATGGCGTTTATTAAGGCCCTGTTTCCCCTTGACAGGATCTTCTGGTTCTGGTATCCCTGAGGAGCTTCAAGAGCATTTCCTAGTATGAAGGCAATAGAATAGCGTTATGTGCTTTTGGCTTTTGGGGTCTACGGGTGAGGTGGAGTGGAATGGCCTGTGCATGTTGACCTTGAAATGGCAAGGAAACAAAAGAGAACTCAACTCAAGGTATAGGTACATGCATGCATGTCTTGACCAGGTCAAGTCCAAACATGATGGTCATGTCCTCAATTATGCTCACGTGTGGGTGTAGCAAAGAAATATTGTACTTACGTAGCAAAATACAATACCCCCGCCCACACCCACCCTCGTGGTCGAATGGAATGAGATCAGTTAATCGGCATGCGAGTGCAATGAATCTAGATGATATTGCTTCCACCTAATCGATCCACCCCTCTATATGCCTAGCTACTGGAATAGCTTAAACAAAATCCATGAGAAGGTACTGATGCTTTTCGAATTTGACCTTTACTACTTTTTTGTGCTGGTAGGACCAACAATGTGTGGATTAATTAAGAGTGTATGCGTGGCAAATTAGCTCTTGAACTCTCAAAAGTCACTGGTCCTTTGAATTGGCTTAAAAATTCACTGGAATAACTTTCCGGCCACGGCTAGTGTACCTACCTTAATTCTCGTAACTCGGAAAGCACATAACGACGGTGACACCTGGTAAAGCTGGAGTGACCAACACAACAAGAAGAAGGATTAATTAACTAATGACCCACTAGCTAGCTACACATGTGTAAATTAAATTGTCAGTGTACGTAGGATGTACGTGGCACATACGTGGTGCAAAACCATCTGCTATCCGCGATGTCATCCCTGTCACGTACGTGACATTTGGCTTATTTAAAGCAAACTCCAACGCGCCTACTCAAATGAATGCATGTTTTGTCCGTTTTTATTTATTTGGATTGGCCTCTCGCTTCGTGTCCGCTCTGTTTTTTATTTGGACCGATGGTGCGTCCAACGTGCCGACCCATATATCTTCGCGTGGCCGGCTTGCCTCCGTTTTTCAACAAATGCACACACATTTTGCATAGTTTCACAAGCAAACAAAAATAGCATAGTTCCACAATCCAAATAAATATATCATAGTTTACAAGCCGAATAAAAATTAAATTGTCTCAAATATATTTTAAAGGGTACATCTATTGATTGTCGACATGAGCCCACATATGTGCAATCAAAACATCTTGCAGCTGAATGTGAGTTTCTCAATCACGTATATGATGATGAAATTGGATGAACTATGCAAATGTTGCCGCTCCTCCTTCATGCTTGTCACCCTGAAACTGAAATCCTTGATCGTAGATACATTCTGGGCGCTCATTCTCTACGATCATAATATGCATGATCACACAAGCAGTCATCGTCTCCCACAACTTCTTGGTGCTCCAAGTTCTAGCAGGATACCGAATGATGCCCCATCGAGATTGCAGAACACCAAACGCACGTTCGACATCCTTCCTAGCACCCTCTTACTCTTGGGCAAATCTTTTCCTCTTCTCTCCGACATGATTGGGGATTGTCTTCACAATAGTAGTCCACTGAGGATAGATACCGTCAGCTAGGTAGTATCCTATGTTGTAGTTGTGATCGTTGATGTTAACATTCATCGGCGGGTTGTTGCCTTCGGCAAGCCTTGCAAACACCGGAGAGCGTCGAAGCACGTTGATATCATTATGCAATCCGTCCATGCCAAAGAAAGAGTGCCAGATCCAGAGATCTTGTGAGGCCACGACCTCAAGTATGACAGTGCAAGCCCTGACATGGCCCCTATACTACCCTTGCCAAGCAAAAGGGCAGTTCTTTCGAGTAGATGATTTTTCATATAAAAAACTTTTTAATCTGAGTTCGTATGCAAAAGTTATGCCCATTTTACTAAATTCCAGAGAAATTTTGCAAATAAAGTCAAAATTCATATTTGTAAATTTTCCCAACAACTAGACCACATATCACATGGGAAACTTAAATTTTTTAAATTTTTTGACATTTCCATCATTTTCTTTTGGTTTT
>NC_057803.1:612382213-612408301 GCF_018294505.1 Triticum aestivum | reverse complement strand
AGTACCGGTTGGTGGCACCAACCGGTACTAAAGGTCTAACCTTTAGTCCCGGTTGGTGCCACCAACCGGTACTAATGGGCATCGCACCCTTTAGTCCCGGTTCGTGGCACGAACCGGGACTAAAGGCCCCAGGTGAACCGGGGCTAATGCCTTAGCCGCACGAACCGGGATAAATGCTCATATTAGTCCCGGTTCTTGACTGAACCAGGACTAATGTGAAAACTGCCCTGGACCAAAGCCCTGTTTTCTACTAGTGATGGACTCTAGGCATGTAGACTCGCTCATGTGGATGTACTCATCAATGAGATCACCTGGCACTCCGTATGCAAGCATCCAGATGGCTGCAGTGCATTTCTAATAAGAGGGAAGCCAATCTTTCCAAGGGCATCTTCCTTGCACTCAAAATACTTATCGTATCCGACCACCCCCTCTCGAATATGGTTGAAAACATGCCTAGACATACGGAAACGTCGCCGGAATTGGTGATGTTTGAAGAGGGGGTTGGGTGTCTCAAAGCAGTCCTTCCAAAGAAGGAAATGGCCGCTCTGTCGGTTGCGATTCAACACCGGAGTGTGCCCCGGGATCGAGCCCCGGAACAACGACTGTTGCCTACTAAGGTGGTAATGGACTAACACAACAGCCACCATCTCCTCATCATCGGGTGAGGAATCGTCGGAGTCGCAGGGGAAATTGTGAAAAAAGAACTCGTCCGTGGATTCCATTTGTACCTTGGGGGCAAACTGTCGAACAGTTTGCGGGCGTCATCGAAGAAGCTGGCCGGCGAAGAGATGAGCGCCTCCCCTACACCAGGTAGCTGGCCTGGCGGCGTCCAACGAGCGTGGCGGCATGTAGCTGGCCTGGAGGCTTCAGACGAAGCAGCTGGCCGGGGCCGCGGGGGGCGACTTCGTGCTCGCGGCGACGTTGGGGTGGGGGTGGGGGTGGGGGGGGGGAGCTGTGGTGCTCGGACGGCGAGGCAGTGGTGGCGGCGACGTGGGAGATGGTGGCGTGCGAGGGAGGTGTGTGGGCAATAACTATAGGTAATATGTGCTAGCACGATACTAATACTACTTTAAAAATACTTCCTGCTTTTAAAGAGGTGGCCTCTTGCAAGCATGGGCAAAGTGATACATTCATTTTCTATCCGACAACAAGTCTGATGAGCCCTCATCATAAAAAATTCCTGAGCTTCACTCCTTTGTTAAGGATGGAAAAATATCTCTGGCTAGAGTTAGTGAGATAATGAACCGGACTTTATCACAGGCCATAGTCCAGTCTAGTTTATGAGAAATTCCTTGAACTTCAAAACCTCATGCCTCAACATTCACAAGCTCCTAGCAAGGAAATTTGTACATTTCGGTAATTAAAAATCTCCTACGGTATTTAGGCATATTTGGAAGATGACTAATAGTCTTAAGCAAAAATCTTCTAGTTGGTGCTACATGATAGAATAAACTCTAAAGCCCGGCTCAAAAGAAAAGGATTTCACATGAGCAGCTACTCTTGCTGCTTATGCAATCATAATACTGAGGAAACATTGCAGCAGCCCTAGTGGCATTGTGATTTTGCTCTGAATTGCTGACATTTGCTAACCATTGACAGGCATAGGGGTATTTCAGTTTGTGAACGTTCTCTTGTCCATTCCTATGGAGCACCCTGAACATCTGGCTACAGAGAAATGGTAAGATCTTCACGAATGCAACTCTATCGCTTCAAGCATGGAAGCACTCCCTCAAGGAAGATTAGAACATGCTCAGTCACATAATTAGGAAGAAGCATGTTGCTTGCTTTCATACCTGGATATACTCTAAATTGTGATCCATTTTCAGCGCGTTGCCCAGAACTGAAATATACTGAGCCTTTCTTGCTATTTTAGTTAGCTTAGCTAGCTTTTTCCTCCTTTTGTTTTGCTCCTCTATTTATGTATTATACTTTTTATATATACTAGCAGTACTAGTATCTTTTTTGATGCTCTGCACCATAGATCAATTGTTCTGTGGTATTGTCATCAGTATATATAAAAAGTATAATACATAAATAGAGGAGCAAAACAAAAGGAGGAAAAAGCTAACTAAGCTAACTAAAATAGCAAGAAAAGCTCAGTAAAGCGCTTAGTTAATTTGCATTAGTCTAGACTTAGTTTCATCGAAACATCCATCTGTATATCTACACGCATGCCCAAGATAGTTCCTCTATTATTATTTACTCTGTATGTTAGCTTTGTCCTAAGTCAAACTTTATAAAGTTTGATCAGCTTTATGCAAAACAATATGGACAATAACAAGTATAAATGATGTTCCCCCAGAAAAACAAGTATATATGATGTGAAATATATTCAGTGATAAACCTAATGATATTGATTTGGTAGTTCAGATATTAATAAATTATTCTATAAAGTTGACTAAAGATTGACTTAAGACTAAGCTAATATGCAGAATAAATAAAAACAGTGGAAGTAGTGAACCTTAAGGTGGCAGCATTGCTGCATGCATTAAGCTGCAGCAAATGGTGCATGTGATGTTGATTATGCATATGCATGGCACCATGCATGCAACATCAGATGAGAAGCTTCTATCTGGGGTGATGAACCTAATCTCCTTCATGCATTCTTAATGGGAACCTTCCTCGGCCACTCTTCAGCCTAGCTTCTTGCGGACCTTCTTTGTTCTATACCTTAATTACCTATCTCCAAGAATAGTACTACCTCCGATCAATCATAAGTGTCGCAGTTTTGAACTAACCTCGGTTTAAAACTGTGACATTTGTTTTGAATTGAAGGGAGTAATATAGTACTCCATCCGTCTTAAAATAAATATCTCAACTTTGTACTAACTTTAGTAAAAAGTTATACTAAACTCGAGACACTTATTTTGAGATGGAGTGAGTAGTAGTAAGAAATATAGAACCAGGTTTACCTCACAGTGCCACAGATTAATTATTGTGCTACTCTCAGCTTATTGCCAGTTTGCCACCTTCAGCTATGCGTATGTGGCCTGCTGAAAAACTTATATTGGTGTTCTGACTGGCACCCCATTCTGGTCAGAATGGATTATTCGGTCAAAATTAGAATTTGTCATGAGTGACGTCACATTGGAATAGAATGTGACAAGTCAAGATGGAGTAGAAGGTTGCCATGTCTGAAATGGATAAGGAAAGTTTCGAGGTTCCTTCCTAATTAATTAAGGGCATTTTGGGCAATACCAAATAGAAGCCAGACGTACTTGTCCTAGCTATATGTCAAATGCTAGAGTGCAATTTTCTTGAGTAAATAGCTACTTCCTCTTGTCCCATAATATAAGATGTTTTTTTTTTGAAATGATATAAGATGTTTTTTTAATACTACACTAGTGTCACAAAACGTCTTACATTATGCGGGCGGAGGGATTAGCTAGCTAGCCAGCCAGGGGTATGTGGCTTGTGGTCGTAACATGTGCACACAAGTAGCTAGAACAAGCAGCTAGTCACCAGCCTCTCGAAGTCGCTGTCTGCTGCTAATTGCGGGTCCGATAGGCACAACTGAATGTGTAGCAAAGCTGTATCCAAATTTCCGTGTTTTTTTCAAAGACAATCAGAATTTATTATAAAAGTTCACCGTAAGTTCAAAGAACCATAGACGTAATAAAAATTATATCGAGGTCTCTAGGCTACTACATAATAAAAATTATATCGAGGTTTCTAAGCTACTACGTAATAAAAATTATATCAAGGTCTCTAGGCTGCTACCATTGCCAAAAAAAAAACTTGAGTCATAGTTGAACCATTGAAACGACCTAAAGCATCTATCATCATATCTCGCCATATCACATGCACCACAAGAGGTCCTAACCCCGTCGTCCCAAAAGGACGGCAGAAATGTACATCGGAGCTCCGTTGACTCAGTCTGTCCGGACATACTCATGGAAAATCGAAACTTGAAAGACCAACTCGAAGAAGAGACACCATCATCCATCCAAACACCGCTCTGTGAGAAGTAACAAACGAAGCCGAGGCAGTAGGATCTCATCGGCTCATCGGTGGAGCCTTGAGGGGAAGAATTTGACCCAACCACAGCTTACGAGGAATGGAAGAAAATTGACCTATGAAATTTGCACGGATGATAAGCTTCCCGCAAAAAAAAAAATGCTACGCGTGCTGGGCGCCATTCGGTCTTGGAGACTTTGCCTACAACTTGACCAAAAGGAAAAAAGAGTATATCTAGAGTTCTATAGACTACGACGCTCCTGGCTAAGCACAAGTTACCATTCTTTCCACCTTTCTGTCTGGAAGCGGACCCCAACGAACGCATGGACGACAAATTAATCGCAGATACAATGTATCACATGTTTTTGTGCCAGTGGAGGGTTACATTCTTCTAATCTAATCCAATTGTCCATGGAAGACTCGATCAGGGTGAGTGAGTGACACACACCTAGCTACTTAACAAACACGTGGTGGTCGCCGGACGGCTCCACTTGACACTATGTCCACTTGATCATAACCAAATAAGCTACCCAGATGCAATTATTCTTATTATTATTTTTGCAGGGTGCAATTAATTTTATTGGTACTACTATGAATTTCCCATGATCGATCAAATATCCTAATATGCTCTTTTGCTCCCGATCTCCCATGATCTACCATGAATTCAAATCTTTGTGAATTATTTCGCTATATTTGTTATAGTTTAGTCTTCATATGGGTGCAGATAAGCTTGGGAGCCAAAACTCCAGGCCGTGACGAATTCTTGTTGCCTTTCACAGTCACCACTAGTGCCCGCAAATTTCTAATTTTTTGGATCTTAAATTTCATAAATCCATATTCTTTTTATTTATTTTTCCATATTTTGCTTGAATTGGCATCTCGGTTTCTAGGACTATCTCAACCTACAAATTAGTACTCATGTCAAAACGAATGTGCCCCAGCAAACAGCACGTTGCCAAGCAGAGCATTTTCCCAGTAATTCCAAATCTACCCTCCGCTGCATCATTCTCACCTCTGCTCAACCAACTCCCGCCACCGGTATAAATTCCATGGAGCCGCGCCTCCATCCGTTCCAGCTTCCAACCCGACATCCCACGAGAAAAACTCCATGTCTGATCCCAGCGCCAGCAGCACGGCCTCTTCTTCTCCGACTTCTTCATCTACGTCGCCCCGGCTCACCACCGGCGTCGTCAACTTTCTGGCCCGTCGTGCGGTGACCACGCAGCAGAACCACCACCTACCAGCAGCCGAAGCATTCCCGCTGCACTCGCCGGGCTCCTCCACCGGCTCCGCCGACTCCGCGCCCTGGCACCACCGCGCCCCGGCCACGCCGCCACCTGTTCTTCCGTTCGACACCAGCGACGCCGACGAGATGCTCCTGCTAGACATGCTCTCCCAGCACCACGAGGTCCAGCACGCCGCGGCCGCACCGACGACGGCGCCGGCGAAGCAAGAGGCCGACGAGGAGGGCAAGGTGGCACTAGGTGTGGGTCGCGCGTTCCGCGGAGTGCGGAAGCGACCGTGGGGCAAGTTCGCGGCGGAGATCCGGGACTCGACGCGCAACGGCGTGCGCGTGTGGCTGGGCACCTTCGACAGCCCAGAAGCTGCGGCGCTGGCGTACGACCAGGCTGCGTTCGCCATCCGCGGCGGGGCCGCCGTTCTCAACTTTCCGGCCGATCAGGTCCGGCGCTCGCTCGAGGGCGCCGCTGACGACGCATGCGGCCGTGCCCATGGCTTGTCGCCCGTGCTGGCGCTCAAGCGGCGGCATTGCATGCGGAGCCGGAAGGCCGCGGCGGCCGGCAGGGTGGCGAAGGCCGCCACCCGGGGGGCGCGGCCGGAGTGTGTGATGGAGCTTGAGGACCTCGGCGCGGAGTACCTCGAGCAGCTGCTTGGCGCCTCCGAGGACACGGCGTCCATGAGTTCATGGTGCTGGAGCCACCAGTCCGTATGAACTCGAATCACACATGCCGACGAATCTACCGGGATGGTGGAGAATTCACATCGCAAGGCAAGGCCAACGAGCGCGACGATGACGGGTGATCATGAGCGTGCCTGGTGTGTACATTGTTTTGAAGCGGCAAACGAGCGTGAATTTGGGTTTGAACTCGGTGAAAATTGCTGTGAGTAGTTCACCAAAATGGTCGGGTCAAGCTTGAATACCTCTGCCGGGTGTAGGGTTTCCGTTTGTTTTCCTTTTTCCAAAAAGAAGTGAAAGAGTACAAGGGATTGATTGATTGTTTGTTGCTAGCTTTGTGGTTGACGGGTGAAGTGGAATGGAGCTTTCCGTGCGTGGGCGCTGACGATGCAGAAGCGGGAATACATGCATGTCCTGATTGACCAGGTCAAGAGTCCAAAACTTCATGCAAATTTATTTTTGAAAGGATATGCATGCAAGTTGGAGTACGTACTAGTAGTTGGTGTTGCTGATGATCAAATCAACGGCACGCTGCACTGCACTCAACTTAATTAATATCTAAGCCTAGTTTCTGCAAGCCCAAAAAATCAGCACAAAGTCAGTAGTTAGTTTTCCATTTCCCCATTCCTGACATGCATCAAAATGTGTGTGGCAAACTATACAATGTCCATGGGGCTTTGAAGTAGATTAACATTTAACTTCCAAAAAAAGGATTAACATTTCACAACCTAGGTAGCTTTGTCTAACAACCTTATTAGTTTTAACAATTACTTTAGTGGCTAGCAAAGCACAAGACTGAGGCCGGCGGATGGGATAACGCCCGATGACAGTGACATGTGTTGAAAGATTGAGTGACCAATACTACAACAAGAAGAACAATTAGCAATCCACTAACTATATACCATTTGATACCTACTCCCTCCGTTCCAAATTACTCGTCACAAAAATGGATGTATCTAGAACTAAAATACATGTAGATACATCCATACCTGCGACAAGTAATTCGGAACGAAGGGAGTAGCACACATGTGCATGTGCAAAACTATCAGCCGTCGTATCCACTATGTGACGACGTTTCGCAACTGCTGGTGCAAAACCATCTACTAGTTGCTGTCATCTTGACTCTTGACAGCATCCGTAATTACCTAGCTTGTACACGTTTCTCGGTAATCATTTTATCTCCCGTGGTTTTTCTTAGTGGGTGTTTTTTTCCAACGGGGCATCCAATTTCCCATTAATTTCTTAACAGAAATACAAAGTTCATGACCAATACATGCTAGATAAGGAGAAGGGACAACGTAAAAATTTGGCAACACAGATTACAGATAGAAGTTGCTAACCAAATACAGAGGATAATAGCCAACTCTACTTAAACAACGAACCAGGAGACCCCACAAAAGCTATCACGCATGGTAAGACAACGTAAACCTAAGAGGGAATCGATTTCCTCTTAGAGTAGATACGATTTCAGTGCGTCTGCACTTACCAAGTTCTTGGTCAAGTGTTCGGTCCTTTTTTTCATTCACCCTCTTAGACGAGATAAATTCAACGGGGGTCACCGGACTCGTCCCCAAATATCAGTTTGGTCATTAGACTTAAGAATACCCAAAATACGATCACAAAAGTCACATTAGTAAATATCCATGGTCACCCTGTACGCTTTGGCTTCGTATCTGTCTACGTGGCATACTAATTGACCGTTCACATATGTGCCAACAACGGAGTGAAATTCATCAACGGTTATTGGACTTCTCCTCCAAATTCATTTTGGTCACGGTATTCAAGAATAAACCATGGGCGCATGGGCCGCTTGCATGCTGTCACTTTTTTTTGCTAAATTAATCCTCGTGTAGTACATGATGCCGTGAAAATTCTCATCTCCCAATTCACTAACCTCCTGGACCCATCATTCGTCGACCACCTACGAAATCGCCTCCTCATTACCATACTTTCCCGCCGTCATCCAAGGGAGGCACAAATAGTTGGGGGCTCAAGGTGAGCATGGTGTGGGTCTCCATCAATGTTCACCATAGCCATCAAGTCTGAGGGAGGCAACCGTTAATGGTCACCGGAGCCATGGAGAACGAGGGAGGTAGCCGTCGTTGTGGTAACCCACTGGGAGGAGGAGGCACGTAAGCCTAAATCAACAAAATTGACAAGCTCCAGTAATGCTCCTGGTTGTCTCCCCACCCCACGTGAATCGTGATAGCTCACAAAGGCCTTGCCGCCGCAGTCAACACAGCCCGGGGCCTTTGGCGTCGGCTCCATGTTCACTACAGGACACCTAGCCGACCGCTTGCAAGAACCCCAATGCCCAACTCCCCCCGGCCCCCTCCCCGCGGAAATCCTACTGGAGTTGAGTTGCACAAACGGGCACGAGATTAGTACGTGGGCCGCCGATTGGTGAGCAAGCGAGACCAACACACGTGTACTCTCCAGCAACCGCACTTACACACACTTCACGATGGTGGGCACCACCTTTGCCTTGTCGGCCTCCACACACCCCAGCACACACGGACGAGACTTGCCTGCTCCCCCAACGTGCTTCCATCCATGCTTCCGCATAGGTGGCATGATTTAATTGAAACAAGATAAGGCCCGACCCCACCCCTTAAAATCAGGGGGGAGATGATTAGATTAAAAAGAAAAAAAAGAAAAAGACAGCCGTAGGATGAAGTGGGAGCACGGATAGGAGCATGGGGACGGAGCAGGCAAGCCAGATCCCAGCAACACCTCCCTAAAACAAACATCGTCTGCAGCCGCTCGTCCAGTTGAACCGGAAACGCCTTCATTACTCGTTGCCACCCTGCTAGTGCAGCCACATCGCAACTCCGTGCCTCTTCCTCCTGGCAGAATACGACAACGAAAACTAACTCCCTTAGACTCGATGGCTCCCGTAACCACTGGCGGCAACGTGTGTCATACCGCCTTTTTTTTGCAACATAAAAGAGTTCTATTGCTTACTTAAGCAGGCAAACAGTCACGATACAACGTGTTCATTAGGAAAACAGGAGTGTAATTAAGCCATAAACATCTTCTCCTAACACTTGTCGCCTGCTTCGCACATAAATGAGCCGCTTCATTAGCTTCTCTACGTACGAATTTCAGCCTAAAACTCTCAAATTGATCAGAAAGCTCCTTGATCTCTTGAAGAATGGCAGCTATCTCCGAACGATCGAAGGTATCTGAGTTTCCACCTCAACTTTGCTGAAACCTCTCTCAATAGCCATTCGAACCCCATCTCGAATTGCTTCTGCTTCCATGGACTGTGAGCTAGCTGCAAAATTATACCAAAGGGCTTGTGCACGAAGTAATGCACCCTCCCTATCCCGAATAACCAGCCCAGTCGAACCTTGACAAGAAACATCATCAAAGGATGCATCTACATTAATCTTCATCACGCCTTCATCAGGTGGATTCCATTTTATTTGTTTTGATTGCTTCGGCTTGCTTACTTTTCCAGCACTTGTTGAGTCCATTACCGAGTCTATCACCCATCTTACTGATTGCATGATACAGCGCCCAGACTCTCCATGCTTTCTTGCATTTCGTTCAGTCCAGATCGCCCATGCTCCACTTAAAATTATACAAGCTTCAGATTGGGGTATCTTTGTACCATCCACCACATCGAACATCCAAGAGTGTGGATGTAGGTCAGGAATTTTTATGCCAGTTAGGGACTTCACCTGCTCCCAGAAGATCCTTGCCCAAGTGCAATCAAAGATAGCATGCATTGTAGTTTCCTGTTGACCACAAGTGTCACAGAAATCAATACGTTCCATATGTCGTCGCTTCAAAACGGCACGACAGGGTATAAAGTCATGGATAATACGCCACCAGAAATTCTTCACCTTGGGAGGGACCTCAAGTTTCCACATTTTCTTCCATACCTTCTCCTGATTGATGCTAGACCCGGGCTGGTAAGTTTGACGACTTTTAGAGAGAAGAACTCTATATGCCGATTTCACAGTGAAATGACCATGTTTTTCTGGTTGCCAAGCCCAAATATCCTCAGCTGAATTACTAATCGGAATCCTGCATATTACACTAACATCCGGTTCCACAAAATTTGCATTAATCAAATTCATATTCCATTCACCATTGTCTGCGTCAATCAATTCTTCTACCCTACTGATAGCTGCATCAGGAAGCTGAATTAGGGGTTTGAAACCATGGTTAAAAGGAATCCATGGATCCTCCCATGGGTGAATAGAAGAACCATCACCAACCCTCTTTATCAGGCCTAATTTTAGACCCTCTCTGCCATGAAGAATGGCCCTCCAAATATGCGAGGATCCTCTTTTGTTCTTAGCTGACATAAATTCATGATCATGATAGTACTTACCCTTTAAGACTCTAGCGCATAGAGAATCTGGTGATGTAAGCAACCTCCAGCCTTGTTTCGCCAGCATAGCCTGGTTGAATAATTCGAAATCCCTAAAACCCATCTCTCCTTCTCCTTTAGGTATTGCAATATCCTTCCACTTCTTCCAATGCAATTTCCTCTTATTATCATCTCCCCCCCAAAAGAAGCGGGCCACAATATTGGTTAATTTCTTGCACAGTTTCTTGGAAAGTCTAAAGCAGCTCATAGAATAAGTTGGGATAGCTTGGCATACCGCTTTAATCAAAACTTCCCTTGCCGCACTGCTTAAGAGTTTAGGAACACACCCATTCACCAATTTTCGAATATTTGTTGCTATGTGCTCAAACTGTACATCAAAAGATTTACCAATGGCGGTTGGTAGTCCAAGGTACTTCTCAACTAATGCTTCCGTCTCAATCTCCATATTCACATGGACCATTGCCTTTGTCTCATCAGTACAGTTTGCGCTAAAGAAAATGGCTGATTTACTACGGTTGACCATCTGACCAGAAGCTGTTTTATAGATATCCAAAATGTTATGCAGCCTAGTGGCAGCCTCAACCGTAGCCTGTGTAAAGACCAAGCAATCATCGGCGAATAGTAGGTGTGAGATCCATGGAGCATGAACGCCAAATCTTACACCTCGAGAAAGATGTACCGGACCTTTAAATTTCAGCAAACAACTCAATCCTTCCGCACAAATAAGAAATAAGTAGGGAGATATTGGATCGCCCTGCCTAAATCCTCGAGTGGGTCTGAAAGTGGAAGAAAATTGGCCATTCACGCGCACAGAAAAAGAAACTGACTGCACACATACCATAACTCTATCGATCCATGCTTCTGCAAACCCCAACTTGTTCATCATCGCATGTAGATAAGACCATTCCACCCTATCATATGCCTTGGCCATGTCCAACTTAACTGTCACATCACCAGATTTGCCCTTTTTCTTCTTGAGGTAGTGAATACACTCATAAGCCGTAAGAACATTGTCTGAAATCAATCGTCCTTGGATAAACGTTGTTTGTTCTTCCGCGATGATATGATGCAGTACTGGTCTTAGCCTCAAGGCAAGAACTTTTGAAGCTAGTTTATAGAGCACGTTACACAATGAGATTGACCTATACTGTGTAAGGTCTTGCGGATTTTTTATTTTTGGAATAAGGACCAAAACAGTAGAATTAACCACCTCCGGCATATCACCGCCTTCAAGAAAAGTACGCACAGCATTGCAAACAACATCTTTCAAAAAATGCCAATGGTGAATGTAAAAACCTGCTGTAAAACCATCTGGACCTGGGGACTTGTTTGGATGCATCATGAAAAGAGCTCTTTCAATCTCCTCATTTGTGATAACAGAACACATCTTTTCATTCATTTCTTGTGAAACTTTACACTGAACCAACTCTGTTGCTAGCTCCGGATGAGTCTCTTGCTGTGCCGTAAACAGATCTATGTAAAAATTCATAGCAATTGCTTCCAACTCGTGTTGCTCGGTCGCAACCGTACCATCTGGCTTCCGCAATGACTTAATTTTATTTGTACGTGATCTTTCTTTCATCTTAGCATGGAAGAACTCAGTGTTCCTATCACCTTCCTGCAGCCACAAAACCCTGGACCGTTGCTTCTTGAGAGCCTCCTCTCTGGCCAGCAACTCCGATATGCGTTTGAGAAGGTCTCGTTCAGCTAGAGTTGGCCCAGTTCCTAAAGAGACTGCTCTTAGCCTTTCCAATTTTTCTCTCATCATTTTAAGTTGTTTCTCCACCGAACCAAACTCCTCCCGGCTCCATTTCTGCAGACTACGTCGCACACCATTTAGTGCATCATAAACGCCGGCCAGATCATTAGCTTGCGGCTGCCATCCTTCTTCCACCACTTGTTCATACCTCTCGTGGCGAGTCCAGGCATTCTCGAAGCGAAACGGTTTGTTTCGTCCTTTTCGTAACCAAGCTGATCTATTAGTCGTTAATACAAGTGTGCAATGATCAGACACAGAGGTCTGAATGTGCCGCACCGAAGTGTCATCAAATAGATCTAAAAACTTGTCATCAGCTAGTCCTCTATCTAGGCGAACTTTTACATTGTTTTGTCCTTGCTGTCGGTTATCCCATGTATATGGGAGACCAGAGAAGCCCAAATCAGTGAAGCGACAGTAATCAACAGTATCTCTAAATCCTTCCATCTTCCATTCTTCCCTGTCATTGCCTCCAAACTGTTCAGATGCATCAAGAATTTCATTAAAATCCCCCACACACAGCCATGAGTGATCATATTCTCTTCGCATAAACTGTATTAATTCCCAACTATTCTTCCTTTTGGTTCTTGTTGGCTCCCCATAAAACCCAGTGAAACGCCATTCCTTTTCCCCTGTCTCTTCATTGCACACAAATACATTAATGTGCGAGTCACTGAAAGATTTCAACGAAACACTAGAATCATTATTCCAGTAAAGAACAAGACCAGCACTCAGCCCCCTTGCTTTAACACCGAAAGCATTGCTGAATCCCAAGCGATGCCTCAACTCCTAAGCTCTCTTATCTGAGACCTTAGTCTCCGAGAGAAAAACTATGGCCGGGCGATGTAACCTAATCAGGTCACAGATTTCACAAACTGTCTCCGGTTGCCCAATTCCGCGACAGTTCAGGCAGAGAATATTCATTGGTTCCGGCGGTCATCCTCAAGGGGTGCGCCGATCCTGCTGTACCATCGATCACAACAGTACTCTGTATCCCCACACCACTGCATCCTTGAGACAAAGAAAACTCTGTCACATTGTTCACTCTAGTTACTTTGATCAGAATTCTTGCCATAATTCTATTATCAGTATCCTGCCCACAACGAACAAAGAAGCATGTATTAATATTATTTGAGCTTTTCTAGAAACCCCATTTTGTATTCCGCTGGATCTTCTTCCATGTACTTGTTAACAAACTTTGAAACTGCACTTTAACTGTATATTTAACAGACAACCAAAATCCTCCTGGATCTGGCTCCTCTTCCACCGGGACTCCATGAACAAAGCGATAACTGGATATGTTTGTATCCGAAAACATGCACGCACATATCCAATCCAGTTCTTTTGTATTGCAAAACATAAATTGTTGAATTCCCAGGTCAGCATTAGCACACAGTTGAAGAAGGCACTGCCCCTCTGAACGAACGCCAACTGCAGCATCATTCATCCCCAAATCCACTTGCCCCTCTGCTGCTTTAGAATCAGACCCAGCCAAAGGCTTATTTCCATGGCATCGCCCAGTAATATCAATCTCAGGAGCAGCTAGCTGAGCTCCATTCAGTACAAGTGTCGTCGTGCCAACCTGCAGGGGAAGAGGAATTTCCGGCGACGAGCACAACCCTCGTTCCGAAGACCCACCAGAATCCAGTAATGAATCCGCCTTAATTCGCATCAACTCGAGATATCTTGACGGATCCCTCGACATGCGAATTATCTGCATTGCCCTCGCCTTGAAACATTCCATCTCTGCCAAATCCACACCTAGGCGCCCTCCCGTCTTCCCGGGAAAAGCAGTAAGGCTCTCACCGGATAGCTTCATCGACAACATGCTCCAACCAGAAAAAGAAAGGGATGACCAAGGGGATTGAATAGAAAACCACTAGGAAGAATAAATCAGGATTATTGGGACAGAGTAGATGACTTAGAAGTAGGATTCGAAGATGAGACAGATAACAGAGAAAGGGAGACCAATACATGAGAAAGGGAAAGAGATAGAGGGGGAATCTAGAGGAAAACCAGATCAGAAGAGAAGATAGCTGAGGGGAGAAGGGATCAGGGGGAACCGGGAAGGGAAGCACGGCATAGACGCCAGTCGCCGGCAAATCGCCCAAATCGCCACTATGCACTGTAGCACCATCGCCCAGATGCCTCCCGAGTATGCCACTCCGATTCTGGACCTTGGAGAGGCGCACGATCGCAAGCAGCGCGCTGACGTGTCATACCGCCTTGAGCCCTAGTGGGTTGCACCTCCCTCGGGAGACGGAAGCAAAGGATGGAACGGGGAGGTGATTTGGGAAGTGGTTGACAGACGATGAGAATAGACAAGAATGTTCACGACATCATGTACTACTTGACATTTTTCTCAAAAAAGCCCACATGCAGGTGGCCCATGCGCACTCGATTTATTATTCAATATGGTGATGGAGGAGAATTCTGAGCACAAGTCCAATGACCGCCAATGAATGCCACTCCGCTACTAACATAAACATGGTCAATCGGTCAAAAAGTATGCCACATAGGCAGAATACAGAGCCAAAGTTTACGAGGTCACCGTCGGTGTTCACTAATGCGACTTTCGTGACAGTATTTTGGGTACTCTTAAGTTTTGTGATTGAAGTGAAATCTGGGGATGAATCTAGTGACCTCCGATGAATTTATCTCCTCTTAGACTGAGACAACTAATGGGGCGTTATCTCATGGATAATTGTATGATTTGAATAATGATTTGGAAGATGTTACCTCATGGTTTCAGTTGAATGGCTTATACCTAAAGTTATTTCCGAGAGAGATAACAAACATTCCTAAACTTTAGTCTCCATTTGAATATTTATTATTTTGTATCTGAATTTCCTTCAACAAACATATATATACCACTTTTGATTTATCCCGCACCTTGAATAATGTGGCAATTGTATTAATAATGTAAACCATAAAACCTACTTCCAATCCCAAAATAAGTGCCTTTGATTTAGTACAACTTTGTATCTAAAAGTTGTTCTAAATCAAAGACACTTAGTTTGGATGGAGGGAGTATTATTTTGGTCACTACTTTTTGTTGTTAACAAGTGATTGTTATATAACATCTTGCAGTGCTTTGGTGATTTTTTTCTACAGGTATCAGACATGTAATTGCACTATTAAAGTATTGAGAAAAGGTTGTATCCATATTAAGAGCAAAATTACATGTTGTGTGAAGATCACAAACATTGTCGTTACATAACCAAAGAATAGAGTCCAAAAGTTCGTAGACCAATGCATTCATCCTCACAAACCAATTATAAGTCCAAAGAAATTGAATGGGAGAGTTGATCACCAAAGGATAAGAAACAAGATATGGCAACTGGCGATGGTGCGAGTAACATCTGCAGTCCAACCACTTGGTTTCACCTCATATAATCTAGATTTTTTTTGTGACCAACCTAAAAAAAAGCACTCACCAAATCTCTTTTAGTCATTTGTTATACCCACACACCATAGAGCATTATAACCATATTTAAATAGAAGAAAGTAACACACACACACACACACAGAGAGAGAGAGAGAGAGAGAGATCATTTAAGGTAACATATTTTTTGGTAGATGAGTGTGAATGTGTGTGATCCAGCCATCCTTTTATTGTTTGCTTCGATTTAGGAGCACAATTCAAAAACGTCTCGTAAAAATATTTTTTTCGTGGAACTAATATTTATCGCAACCTAGTCCAACATTGGTGTATTGTAATGATAAACAATTGAATTCATACTAGTGCATATAACATATTTTATGTTACACACACCAGCATGTACATTTGTTGTTAGGCCGAAAAGAAACAATGTAATTACGACTATATGTTGTAGGTAAAACTAGTTAAAATTTAACGATAGATTGATATAGAAAAAAAACATTTAGTATAAATATGAGACTCATAATGCTCAACTTTCCTGCCGAGCATGTGTGACGTTAGACGGACAGTTTGAAGGATAACATGCGCGTACACGCCAAGAAGAATTTGTAACGCCCAAGATGCGGCTATATCTCCCACATGTCGATGCATATCAGAGTTGCCAATAACAAATGGGGAAGTCAGGAATTTATAATCGCTCATCTTGTTGGAAACATCAGGAATCATCGTGGTAGCCCTCATAGAAGAGCCCGGAGAAACAACTCCCATGGGTCTTTTCAACATCTCCGAAATGAAATCATGCTTAGCAACAAATGGTCTTGACATGAAACAATGCGATGCACCAGTATCGAATAAAACTTTGATAGGAATAGAGTTAACCGAGAGGTTACCCATGATCACATCTGAAGAATCCTCTGCTTGAGTTGTGTTCAACATGTTCACCTTTGCATGCTTTGGATTGTGCTTGACAACTGCATTGCTTGCTAACCTGACCGGAGGAGGAGGTGGAAGGCGCTTCTGGGTGCACTTGTTTGAGTAATGCCCTTTCATACCACACCTGTGGCAAGTGACCTATGGAAGCGGACGATGATAAGGAGGAGGAGCACCTGTCCTCGGAGCTTGAGTCCGAGACTTGTTCTGGTAGCCTGGGCTGGGTGGGTGGGGGGATCCACGACCACCTGAGTTCTTCTGCTGGTAGGGCTGACGAAACGGAGGAGGCGGAGGAAGCCATAACTTATGTTGCTTAGTTACCACTTGTGAGGAAGAAGAAGACTGAACTGCATCCCTGATTCTCTTCTTTGAAGCCTCACACTTGAGCTAAGCAGCTTCTTGCTTGAGGGCCATGTTATTGAACTGATCGAACTGAGTAGGCTCAACAAGAATGAGAGCTAACTACAGATCCTCTCTGAGGCCACCCCTGAAGTGATAGATCATGCTCTTTTCATTAGGAACGTCCTTCCTTGCGAAGCGAGCAAGTTTCTGAAACTGGATGTTGTATTGATACATGGACATGCTTCCTTGCTTGAGATTGCGGAATTCCTCATGCTTGCTCTCGACAACACTTGTTGGAATGTGATGAGCTTTAAAATCTCGGCAGAAGTCAGTCCAGGTAATCGGTCGAGCCCCTCTGGAATCTTTGTATTGTTGATACCAATCAGCAGCTTGGTCCTTGAGCTGAAAAGAAGCGAACTTGACGTAGTCCTCAGGCCTGACATTGCTTCATTCAAAATGCTTGCTGATATCCATGAGCCAATCATCGGCGTCCATGGCCTCGGCACAATTGCTGAAAGACTTTGGCTGATTTGCAAGGAACTGGTTGAGGGTAGCAAACTAAGGCTGATTGTTGAATTGCCCTTGACCTTGGTTGCGCTCTTGCAAGACTTGCAAAAGTATCTGGGTATTGGCGTTGGTGGCTGCCATGACAGCTTGCCATGCCTCCAGAGGCCGAGGAGGTAGCGGAGGTGGAGGGTTTGCCTGATCCCCATCATTACGGTCCAGATTCAGACGCGTTGGAGGAGCCATCCTGAAGAGGGTGACATCTGTTAGAACCATGATAGACAGATAGACAAGCTGAATCAACGGATAGAAATTGCAACAACAAGTCTTCACAATAAACATTCGAACAGAGATTGAACGAATGAATTCCAAAGTTAACATTACACTACCATTAAGGTGAGAAGCCACTTTAAAAGAGATTGATGAATGAAACAACAACGTACGACTGGAACAAATAAATGGTAAGGATCACCCAATCCCATACCAATTATTTGTTGGAAGAATAACTAAGAGCTACTTGAATTCCCACCTATTAACTTCCAAATCTTTCTGATTATGCAATCTAGTGTTGGGGATATATCACACAACTAACAAGCCCTATGCTCCAACTGTATCCATCCGTCAACACATAACCAAGAAAACTTTGGAAATCATGTACCTCAGCCTTCGAAAAGCATCCATTATACAAGCTGTGGCAATACTCCCGAACTCCCTCCCCAGTACTGGGTAGCGTCGAGGTTATCTCACCACTAACTGCATAAAAGAGATTTTCGATGTCGGTGAACTCAGTATTCCAGAACTGCAACGATAAAATTGTGACGACAACACCTCGGAGCTCAACTCCCCAGGACACTGCCACAACCCCTAAATGTCAGGAGGCACCAAGAATAATGTTCTCGTCACAAGAATATCGGAACGATCCCAAGATACCAGCGTGATCCTAATTTTTTTAGTGAAAATGAGGAGAGAAAAGTCAAAACATCTACGTCAGGAGACCTCACCAGAGCGACGAAGGGGGCTGAGGAGTAAAAGGAATCCTACTCTCCGATATATATATATATATATATATATATATATATATATATATATATATATATATATATATATATATATATATATATATATATAATCCTAAGACTCAAAACATTTTTGTTCTAGACTCAACAATGTCAGCAATTCGATCAAGCAGGGGGCTCCTAAGTCGGGGATGGCTCTGATTACCAACTTGTAACGCCCAGGATGCGGATATATCTCCCACGTGTCGAGACACGACTTAGAGGCATAACCGCATTTTGGTTTTGTCGCAAGAAGGGTCATCTTCACACAATGCCATGTACAAGAACAAGGATAAATAGATAGTTGGCTTACAATCGTCACGTCACACAAAGATCATATAATCCATACATCATTCAGAGTACACACATAGTCCGACTACGGACGGATCCAAATAAAAAGAAGACAACCCCAAATTCTAAATCCCGATCGTCGCAACTGGACACCAATACCGATCATCCGGAAACGAGACATAGTAAGGGCCAAGGTCTTCGTCGAATTCTCACTTGAGTTCGGTGGCATCACCTGCATTGGTAGCATCGTCACCTACAACTGTTTTGATAGTATCAGTGAGTCAGCGGACTCAGCAATCTCAAAACCCGCGAGATCAAGACTATCTAAGCTTATAGGTAGGATGTGGTTATGATGTGGAGCTGCAGCAAACGCTAAGAAAATATGGTGGCTAACATACGAGTACAAGAGTAAGATGAGAAACTACGCAACGGTCGTAAATTAGAAGTGATCAAGAAGTGATCCTGAACTACTTACGTTCAAACATAACCCCACCGTGTTCTCTTCCCGAACCTCGTTGAAAAGAGACCATCACGGTTACACACGCGGTTGGTGTCTTTTAATTAAGTCAAGTGTCAAGTTCTCTATAACCGGACATTAACAAATTCTCATCTGCCACATAACCGCGAGACGGCTCTCGAAAGTTTAAACCCTGCAGGGGTGTCCCAACTTAGCCCATGACAAGCTCACGATCCGCGGAAACAATCCTCCATTGCGGGACCCTCCGATCAGGCTCGGAATCCTGATGCACAAGATATTTCGGAATCCCGCCGACCGGCACACGTTCCTAGGCCACCAGGAGGTGTTTGTTACCTCCTGATGCGTTATTCGCCCGTGCTCTTGGCTCTTCGTAGGGCTGGCTAGCCAAAGCGGCTTCTGAATGTATTCGACCTGACGACGCATGCCCGAGCTTGTGATCGATTCTCTGCTGCACAAACACGCACGTATCGGACAGGACAGCTAAATCTTTGATTAATTCCAGAAAACCTAAATCCTGATTAACTTCAACAGTGCTCCAGCAAAACTAATCATAGCAGCCTTAGCTAACTGGTTTGACAATCGGTGTCAGCATTGTGCCGGCAGCCAGCAAAAATGGAGAACATGTGGAGCTGCTGATCTACACGGCCGTGTAGACGAGGGCGCCATTAGTTGTCAGGCTGAGCAGGGGCGTTAGTGCAGCGTGCCCGTCCTTGGGCATACACGGGCAATCTGGCGGCCATCGCAGAGGCGGAAAGGCGGTGTCGGGATGGCGAAGGACCTGGGGCAGCACACGGCGTGGAGGATGGAGCGGCCAAAAATTACCAATCTGTCCTTAAGCTAAATTCTGTACCGATTTATATCAACCGTTCGATCAGCCTAATACTACTCATCATATTAGGTAGTATGATGTGCCGTAAAATATCTCTTCCTTTGCTAGTATGACCAACTATGGAGTAGTGATTAATTAAGAGTGCATGGAAAATTAGGACTTGAACTCTCAAAAGTCACTGGCCCTTTGGATTAGATTATAACAGATTAACTAACTGCCCTGGCCAGCATAGCTAGCAACCTTGATTCTGGTAATATAACTAGCAAAGCACATCACCTGCAAAAAATAAATAGGAAATCACATGATGACTGTGACATACTGACTGCTGATAAAGCTGCAGTGACCAATACAACATGGAGTAATCAATTAATGAATAATCCACTAGCTACAATGTGTCTACGTACGATGTACGTACGTACGTGGCACAAAACCATCTGCTATTGGCGCCGTCATTGTCATCCCTACGTGGCAAAGTCGCCCATGCATCCGGCTGGCTTTGTTAGTACTCCCTTTTTCCATTTATATAGGGTCTAATGCTTTTTTCAAGACCACCTTTGACTATTGACAAGATTAATAGTACATGATATGTATAATGTGAAGATTATATCTTCGAAATCTTCTTTCACATACGAATTTGATGGTATGCTTTGTGTAAGTTGCATGTCATATATTATTGCTTTAACATTTGATCAAAGTTAACCTCAAAAAACGCATTGGTCCCTATATAAATGGAAGGAGGGAGTAGGTAGTTGTGCCTAGTCAGAAGATAAAATCCATCGTATGTTTGTTAACATTCTCAAAGTTGCATGATGTGCATACTAGTTAGTTTCTTGGAAACATCCTGTATATGTATCCTCCTAGCTAGCTAGCGACTTGGCGTGCCCACATATCCAACATGTGCGAATTGCATGTACTACAAAATATGTTGGATCAAAGTGCAATTAAAGTAAATTAAATTGCCGTTGACCAAATCTATACTCCCTCCGTCCAAAATATAGTGCGTCCTCGATTTTCACGCTTCAACTTTGACCAGAAATTTAATCAACGAGACCGACTAGAGTGAGAGCAAAAATTATATAATTGAAAACTTTTTTTGAATACGAATTCATTGGTATAATTTTCGCCCGCGTCGCAGTCGATCTCGTTGGTTAGATTTATGGTCAAAGTTGAACCTCAGAAAGCGCGAGCGCGCTATATTTTGGAACTGGGGGAGTACTACAAAGCTGGTCCAGATTAAAGTGAACTATGTAGTACTCATTAAATTGTTGTCAATAGATTGAGCATGGCAGACCGGTCTGGCAGGGTAGAAAATTAATAATCTTTGCACGGACTGCCAGACTGATATTGTTTTGACATTTAAAAACTATGCATACTTGCCCCTTTTCGGTTGTGATAGGGGCTAATGTGATCCAGCGCGCTATGTGAATTTCAAATTGCCTCTATGAGCAGACATTTAGGGGATAGCTTTGGATGGTCGGCTCCCTCATCAGTATCCGCTGACTGGTTCCCCCACCCTCCGGTTCCGCAGACCGATAGAATGTCCGGCTTGAAGGTCAGCGTTGTAGATACCTAATCTAGATGCATGGTCCTCCATCAACTCTTACAGCGTCCTTACCTTAATTACCATCATGCTCATGCACATCCCTAATTTACTGCTTTTTTACGAAGAGGTAATTAACCACTTAATTTCTACTGTCTCGAGAAGGCAAAAATCAATTTACCCATGGCCAAATCATCCTAGACAACGTCTCCCTAATTGCTCATTTTCTCAATGTCAGTATTTTTTTTTGTTTTCGTCTTTTTTCTTTGCGAGAATGGCTCCTTTCCTGTTCATGCTCAACTATTGCCTATCATCCTAAGAAACATCAATCCTTCCTAGCTAGCTAGTTGGCATGTCCAACACGTGCAAAATTGCATGCATATGTATACCCAAACAAATTAAGTACATGCATGTTTGCTGGAAAAACTTGTCATGCTCACGATAATATATTTAACTTGTCATGCTCACGATAATATATTTTATCACGTCGAGCATCAGATTTGTCACGCTTAAAAATCTGACGTATGATTTTTAACATTCCCTAAAAGAAAAGAAAAGGAAAAGGACTAAGTGCATGGAACTAACCTGCTTTTCTGTACATACATCGCCGCTTGACCAAAAATTCACCCTCTTTCTTCTTCTTTTTCCTTTGGGAGGTCTGAAACTAAAGATGCAGCCAGCCAACTTGTATTTTGTTTTCTTTTTTGCTATGAGCCAACTTGTCGAAACAGTCTATACCAGATTCGAAAGAAACAAAACAGTCTATACCACCCACTCACGCATTTGCATGCAGATCGATGTAGATAGGTGCATGAGGAGAAGAGAATAGTGCTTGAGACAAGGAGAGGAAATATTCTTAAAGTGGCAGATTGTTGGAGTTAAACACGTCTCCGTCTCTTAGCCGGCTCGGACTAGGACTCAGTCACCTGATAGGTTTACATATAGGCTAGCTATACTAGTATATATATGTAACCACCCCTTGTAATCTTTGTACCGTGAGTAGAAGATCAATAAAGAAACAACGGCTCCCGTGGCTATCAATCCTCGCGTCTTGTGTGCGTGCGTAACTAGTAGTGCTCAATCGATCAAAGCAACGATCGACTAGAGGTTGTTTACGTACGTGTCTCGTGAAGATTATTCCGGCCAGAAGTACTTGCTCACGTCCAGGGAAATATCGATTGCTAGCTTGAGGGCTAGCTTTGCACTGCGTGGGTGATCGATCGAGTCAGCTTCACTTCGTCCTTGTTCGTCGTTGGTCGTTACCGTCGTCGGAAAATACTCGGCATCGGGTCTGGGTCAACACAGATTAGCATGAAGCTGCTGCAGCAATAGTCCACGTGCTGTTTGATGGTGCCTACTTAGCTGAACAGTGACCTTTTGGCTTCTTTTCTTCTAGCAGCATCATAACTTCATAAGTTGAGTAAGCCTGCCTTCTTGGAACCTTCCTCCTCCGTGTCACTCACTCTTGTTCTCTCTCAGAAGCTTCTATTTATGGAGAATGGATTTTCGAGCGGAACCGGTTTCGACCGGGGTATCTCACCACCGTCGGATGGTGCTAGAATTCGGACGCACTAATATCTTAGTCAAACCCACTATTGTTCTCAAGTGTGTATGTGTACATAACGATACTGTATGGACGCGAGTTTGTACGAGTGCATGACGCCCGTGTGGCCCACACATTCAATTAGGTAGGAGCAAACCCCAAGCAACAGAAACCGAGCTCGCCATTTGCTTCTCACAATCCATCAGCTCCACATCCCATCCCCACCGCCGCATTTCCCAGCGCATCCTGGATCCTTTGCCGTAGAAAAGGAGGTAATAAGTTGCAGTCTGTGCTCTGCTCTATTCCGTCTTTTTGGTTTTCCAGCTAAGAAACTGCCTTTTTCTTCAGACGCCGCAATTCCTAGGGTTAGGAAGTGACGCATAATTGCCCTTCATGGATGAAAACACATTGATAGCTCAATAGGGATGACACAGTAAAGTTGTAATGATATGTTATATTTACATGTACATTAACTGTCAGTGGTTCTATTAGGGATCTGTTTAGCAGAAGCATTTGGACCTTTGGTGAGCAGTAGTTGGCTAGGATTATAGGGAGTAGCAATTTAGACTAGTAGGTATTTTCGTAGACTGGGCACACCACTATACTGAATGTACCATATGTATTACAAAAGTGTCATTTGTGTCCAGACAGTGAGCGTTTTAGGCAGGTAACCAATTTTTCCTTATGCACATGTTGTATCACTAGTGCAGTGTAATCTAAAATGTAATAAGCATATTGGCAGTTTGATCGTATGGAAGAATCTGGCTTTGGAAATGAATTACGGATACAGACATCACCCTGCTTTCGGAAGAAACGGAAGCTGTTAAAAGAAGGATCTGAAAGTGAACAAACTGAGTCTGAACAGGCAGTATGCGATAAAAGGAAGAGAAAGCATACGCATTCAATTAAGGATGATCATATAGTGAGAAGAAGTGGAAGCTAACCAGACGGTCAAAGATCAATAGTCAGGGAACAACGCCGGAAAGCAGAGTCATTATCTGAGAGTGATAATTTGAATCCGAAGAGATGACAAAGAAAAACAAGATAGTAGAGCCAAGTTCTGAAAGTGGGCAAGCACCGACGAAAAGGAAGCATGAAGGTAGGTATGTTGAGTAAACCTTCGAAAGTGAGCCTAAACATAGAAGAAGGAAGGTTAAGAGGACGACAATAGGCAATATCTCTGATAGTGATGAGCAGAAGTCTAGGAAGAAAAAAAGAAGATTTCGTTACAAAACATCTGAACAGAACATTGACAGTGGTGATATGCAGCGCAAAAAAGACAAGAAAAAGTTGTATGAGAGTTGTTGTAGCTCGGAAAGTGGAAGTATACAACAAAAGAGAAACGATCCCGGAACAACAAGAAGTTGTGTATTGTCCAACAGATGAAACCATCCATGAGCAGCATTTAGACGAGAGAACAAAAAGCCAACACCGCAGCCCAGTAAGTCATCAACTATGTGTTGGTAATTGACGATTAATAATATATAATGCAATTATCGTCAACATAATCATTTACTACTGTATTCGTTTCTACATGATCTAGGTTATTGGTTACAAGTGTTGCCCACATAAGGTGCATCAAGTTGTCAAATAATTGAGTGACATATAGAAAGAATGGGTGGGAGGGGCGACCCTGCCGCCTCCACCAGAACCACCACCGCCGTCACCGCTGGGGGCCTCACCGGCACCGCTGCCGGCGCAGGTGCCGGGGCCGGGGTCCTGTCGTTCCGGCCAAGTGGTGGCTGCCGGATTCGAATCCGAGACGGCTCTGGATCAGGAGGGCCAACATTTGGCTCCAGCCCGATGGCGGATCCGATTCATAGTTTGCCGGATGGATGGATCATGGAGAGACGGATTTCTCTATACACATTCGCCGTCAAGATGGATGACGGTTCGAGATCGCGATCACGATATTCTCGCCGGCCGGTACTTGGACATCGACGAACGGATCCACGCAGGTATGCGTTTGAATATCGATGATTTCGAAGTTGTTGTTGTTGAATGTATGCAGGAGAACTTAAGAGGGGAGGATCAGATCGAGGTTGTCGATATAATATCAGAACCAGAGGGAGAAGAAAACAGCATGCATGATTGGGTCGACCACACGGGCAAACCCATGATGCATGGCGTGTCGACGGCGGGCACCCCCGGTGATCGCCGGAAGGTCGGCGGGCGGTTTTGGGCGCTTGCGGAAGAGGACAGCGGGGATGAGGATGAAGACGGCGGACGCTCCGGCGGCTCGACGGAATATTCACCGACTCCCTCAGATATCATTTGTGAAGCCTTCAATCCCGGCTACGATGAAGAAGAAGTGGCGGAGATTGTGGAGGAGGTGGTTCCTCCAGAGGATCCGGCGAGGACCGGTTTGCGCCCTGGAGAGAACTTGGAGTTACTCCGGCGTGTCGTACACCGGAGGACGGCTGCATCGGCGCCTCGGCCATGGAAGGGACCCATTCCCAAGGTAAGACTCTCGAAACTTACTGTAACACCCCGGATGTAACTTTCCCAATTTGTACTCCAACTCTTGCCGTTTCCAGCATTAAGTTATATTTATTTTCTCGGGTTCGGGTTTTGTCTCCGTGTGTTGTTATCGTTGTCATGCATCTTATATCATGTCATCATGTGCATTGCATTTGCATACGTGTTCATCTCATGTATTCGAGCATTTTCCCCGTTGTCCGTTTTGCATTCCGGCGCTTCGTTCTCCTCCGGTGGTCATTTCTAGCTTTCTTTCGTGTGTGGGGATTAAACATTTCCGGATTGGACCGAGACTTGCCAAGCGGCCTTGGTTTACTACCGGTAGACCGCCTGTCAAGTTTCGTACCATTTGGACTTCGTTTGGTACCCCAACGGTTAACCGAGGGACCGAAAAGGCCTCGTGTGTGTTGCAGCCCAACACCCCTCCAATTTGGCCCAAAACCCACCTAACTCTGCACCATGTCCTAGAGCGTTCGATCACGATCGCGTGGCCGAAAACCGCACCTCATTTGGACTCTCCTAACTCCCTCTATGCCTATAAATAGACCCCCCATTCCAAATCCCGGGTCTCCTCCCCCGAAACCCTAAAATCTCAGATCCGCCGCCGCCGGACACATCCGCCACCGACGGACACGTCCGGTCCGCCCGCCGCCGCCACATGGCACGCCACCATTGGCCCGCCTCCGCCGCCGTTCCACCCCGCCGCCAGGCCCGGGAGGCCCGTGGCCGGCCCCCGGGGCCCA
>NC_057803.1:612372195-612381657 GCF_018294505.1 Triticum aestivum | reverse complement strand
GAGCCGCCGCCGCCCCGGTCGCCGCCCCTCGCCGCCTCCTCCCTCACCGGCCGGCGTGCCTCCCCTCGCCAAGTCCGGCGACGTTCCGACGGTGAACAGTAACTCCGGCGACCTCGTAATCCGCGCAGATCTCAGATCTGAAATCCTAACCCTAGGTCGTTTTTTTTCGCTAAGTCCCAGAATTTTTACTTCATATGCTCCTGTTCGAGGCCCCGTAACATTGCATCCGTAGCTCCAATTTGGGCATATAGCATATCAAAATGTTCATCTCAAAGAGTAGATCATATCATTCCAGTGTATCATTTTCATTTGAGTTCATCTTGATGCCCGAAATGCTGTTGGAAGAGGGCTACTTGAGTTAATTGTCAGATCTGTTACTCCGTTTAGCACTTTCGTCTTTTTTGCCATGATTAATGTGTGCATGATGTGCCCGTGAGTTCTTCATATGTTTTGTTAAAGGTTTTGTCATCTTTGCATAGGTGCAACCCATGTATTTTTAGGATGTGTGTGGTGACTTGTGCAATCTTGCAAAGTGGTGCACTTGCTAATTCTGTTTTCAGGGACTTAGTGATTTCACTAAGTCCTGGGATTGTTTATCTCACGATGCCATATGTTTTTGTTGTTTCCTAGTGATCCGTGCCTCTTTTGGGGATGATCAGTAAGGGAGTTTTGTTAATCTTGTATTGCTCTATCCATCCATGTCTTTGTTTGCAATTATGGAGCACCCTAGCTTGAGTCAATCAAGCTCTACTTTTGCTTCGTTGTGAATCTGGGCAGATCGTCAACTTGTTTGCGATTTTGCCGATGTTATTGTAGTTGATCCGTGCATGCTATGCTATTGTTCTTGCCATGTCTAGCTTGTATTTTATGCCTTCTTGAGGGATGTATGCTTGTCTTGCCATGACTTGCACCGTAGTGAGTGCATCAAGCTCGTAAACATGCCTTCGTGAGTTATGTTTCAGCATGTCCCAGTTTTCACAAGTCTGAAAACTGATTATGTTTTTGCTATGTTCGTGTGCTTGTTAGTATATTTTGTGATCCTTTTGGCTCAAGGTCACTAAGGACTGTAGCTCCATGCCATGTCTTTCTTTGTCATGTTCAGGTCCTGTAGCATGTTGTTTTGTCGCTCCAAAGAGGGCTATATGATCTGAAATTCCAGACAAGTGTTAATTTCACAAGTCTGAGATCTGTTTTACCATTTGCATTTTTTCCATGCTTGTTTGAACCTGATAATGAATGAATTGGCCGTAGCTCAGTGCTAGACTTTTGTTAAGCATCTTGAGTGCTTCCCTGCCATGTATTTTGATGTCATGTTTGGGTGCTGTAGCATGTTCATTTCATTGCATTTAGATGCCTACTTGCTGTAAATCGCAGACCGATGTCATTTTTGAATCGCTTGCCATTTCCAAACCGTAACTCCGATTCCGGCGTTCTTTATATCGTTTTCAAGCAATTTCATCTCATCTTTCCAGTGGCACGCTTGGATTTCCAAGTTGAGGCCAGGTTCATGCATTTCCTGTCATATCTCGCATTTTGCAACCCGCACCGCATCCCGCATAGCATATCATCTTTGCATCGTGTTGTTTGAGTTTGCACGTGGTTGATTGTATCCTTGTTGCTTATTTGTCTTGTTTGGGTAGAGCCGGGAGACGAGTTCGCTAACGAGGAGCCCTTGAGTTTGCTTTTGAGGATCCAGTTAACTCTGACAACTGCGCAGGCAAGATGATCATACCCTCGAAATCACTACTATCTTTGCTATGCTAGTTTGCTCGCTCTTTTGCTATGCCATTGCTACGATGCCTACCACTTGCTTGCATGCCTCCCAAATTGCCATGTCAAACCTCTAACCCACCATTGTCCTAGCAAACTGTTGATTGGCTATGTTACCGCTTTGCTCAGCCCCTCTTATAGTGTTGCTAGTTGCAGGTGAAGATTGGAGGCCATTCCTTGTTAGGACATCTTTTATTTACTTGTTGGGATATCACTATATTGCTATGTTATCTTAATGCATCTATATACTTGGTAAAGGGTGGAAGGCTCGGCCTCTCGCCTAGTGTTTTGTTCCACTCTTGCCGCCCTAGTTTCCGTCATATCGGTGTTATGTTCCCGGATTTTGTGTCCCTTACGCGGTTGGGTTATAATGGGAACCCCTTGATAGTTCGCCTTGATTAAAGCTTTTCCAGCAATGCCCAACATTGGTCTTACCATTTGCCACCTAGCCTTTTCATTCCCTTGGGTTCTGCAGACTCAAGGGTCATCTTATTTTAACCCCCCCCCCCGGGCCAGTGCTCCTCTGAGTGTTGGTCCAAACTAGAGCCCCTTGCAGCGCCACCTCGGGGAAACTCGAGGGCTGGTTTTAGTTGTACGGATTGCTTATCTGAGTGTGCCCTGAGAAAGAGATATGTGCAGCTCCTATCCGGATTTGTCGGCACATTCGGGCGGTGTTGCTGGTCTTGTTTTAACCTGTCGAAGTGTCTTGAGTTACCGAGATACCGAGTCTGATCGGAACGTCTTGGGAGGAGGTCTATTCCTTCGTTGACCGTGAGAGCTTGTCATGGGCTAAGTTGGGACTCCCCTGCAGGGATTAAACTTTCGAAAGCCGTGCCTGCGGTTATGGGCAGATGGGAATTTGTTAATGTCTGGTTGTAGATAACTTGAACCTTAATTTAATTAAAATGAATCAACTGAGTGTGTTGCCGTGATGGCCTCTTCTCGGCGGAGTCCGGGAAGTGGACACGGTGTTGGAGTAATGTTTGTGCAGGTTGTTCTCTAGCTTCTCGCTCATGCTTTGCCTCCTCTTCTCGCTCTCTTTTGCGAACAAGTTAGCCACCATATTTGCTAGTCGCTTGCTGCAGCTCCACTCATATTTTACCTTGCCATACCTATAAGCTTGAATAGTCTTGATCGCGAGGGTGCGAGATTGCTGAGTCCCTGTGGCTCACAGATTACTATTACACCAGATGCAGGGCCTGATGATTCCGCTCCAGGAGACGCGTATGAGCTCAAGTGGGAGTTCGACGAAGACTCTCAACATTACTATGTTTCCTTTCCCGATGATCAGTAGTGGTGCCCAGTTGGGGGTGAACGGGACCGTTGTCGCATGTTGGGTTCTCTTTTATTTTGGCGCCGTAGTCGGGCCTTGAGTGTATGGTTGATGTAATGTTATTTATGTACTTGATTGATGTGGCGAGTGTAAGCCAACTATGTTATATCCCCTTTTATTATTATTAGATGGTATGTTGTGAAGATTGCCTAACTTGCGACATATGCCTTCAATGCGATCATGTCTCTAAGTCGTGCATCGACACGTGGGAGCTATAGTCGCATCGATGGTGTGACAAGTTGGTAATCAGAGCCTTCCCCGACCTTAGGAGCCCCATTGCTTGATCGTTTTTAGCGGCCGAGTTGCGTCTAGAATAATATTTTGAGTCATTTAGGAATTATATATCGGAGAGTTTAGGAATTCTTTTTACTTCCCAGTCTCCTCATCGCTCTAGTAAGGCATCTTGACATAGAGTTTTGACTCTTCTCTTCTCAAATTTCACTAAATTTTTTTTAGGATCACGCAGGTATCTTGGAATCGTTCCGATGGTTTTATGATGAGAATATTGTCTTGGTGCCTCCTGTCAGGGGTTTAGTGGAAGTGTCCCGGGGAGTTGAGCTCTGAGGTGTTGTCATCATAATTTTATCATTGCAGTTCTGGAATACCTGAGTTTAGTACGCCGACATCGAAAATCTCTTTTATGCAGTTCGTTGGTGAGATAACCTCGACGCCACCCAGTACTGAGGCGGGAGTTCGGAAGTATCGCCATAACTTGTATAACGGATGCTTTTCGAAGGTTGAGGTAGATGGTTTCCAAAGGTTTCTTGGTTATGTGTTGAAGGATGGATACAGCTAGATGTAGGATTTGCTAGTTTGGGTGAGATATTATGTTCCCCTGTATCCCCAACACCTGATTGCATAACCGGAAAGGTTCGGGAGTTTCATAGGTGGGAATTCTAGTAGCTCTAGTTTTTCTTCCACGGATATTGGTTTGAGATTGGTATTTCTTACCGATTATTCGTTCTTGATCCGTAACTTGTTGATTTATTTCTCTACCTTAATTCTGCGTGGCTTCTCAATTTATGGATATGTGACCATTTCAAGAGGAATGCATTCGTTCATTTTGTTCGGATGTGAAGACTATATGTTGCAATTTTCATTCCGTTGGATTCAGCTTCAATATTGTCTATCATTGTGCTAATGGTGGTTAACCTCTTCAGGATGGCTCCTCCAACGCGCACGACTCCGAATCCTGATCCACCACCACCTCCACCTCCTCCGGAGGCATGGCAAGCTGTGATGGCCGCAACCAATGCAAACACACAGCTGATCATGCAAATTCTCCAAGAGCGCAATCAAGGCAGTCAAGGGAATCAAGGCAGCAATCAGAGTCACTTTGCTACACTCAACCAGTTCCTTGCTAATGGGCCAAAGACTTTCAGCAATTGTGTTGAGGCAACCGATGCTGACGATTGGCTTGTGGATCTGTGCAAGCATTTCGAGTGCAGTAACGTCAGGCCTGAGGACTTTGTCAAGTTCGCTTCCTTCCAACTCAAAGATCAAGCTGCAGAATGGTTCCAGCAGTACAAGGACTCCAGAGGTGGACGTGTTATCACTTGGGATGATTTCCGTCGAGATTTCCGAGCTCATCATATTCCGCAGAGCGTGGTTGAAAGCAAGCGTGAGGAATTCCGCAATCTGAAGCAAGGCTCTTTGTCTGTCTATGACTACAACAAGTTGTTCCAGAAGCTCGCCCGCTTTGCCAAGCAGGACGTCCCTGATGAGAAGAGCATGATATATCAGTTCAGGGCCGGTCTCAGAGAAGATATTCAACTCGCTCTTGTTCTCTTTGAGCCCTTGAGATACGATGAGTTCTACAACATGGCACTGAAGCAAGAGGCTGCTCAGTTGAGGTGTGATGCTTCCAAGAAGCAAGTCAGAGATGCTACTCCTTCTTCCTCTAACTCAAGTGGCCAAGCAGCAGAATTTTTGGCTTCCTCCTCCTCCGTTCCGTCAGCCATATCAGCAGAAGAGCAAAGGTGGCAGTGGTTCTTCCCACCCGCCCAACCCTGGCTTTCAGAACAAGACTTCATCTCAAGCTCCAAGATCGAGTGCTCTGTATCACCGTCCGCTTTCAGAGGTCACGTGCAACAAATGCCAACAGAAGGGTCACTATGCCAACAAGTGTCTCAACCAGAGGCGTCTTCCTCCTCCTCCTCCTGTCAGATCGGCAGGTACAGCTGTGGTCAAGCATAACCCCAAGCATGCCAAGGTCAATTTGATGAATGCAGCTCAGGCAGAGGACTCGTTAGATGTGATAATGGGTAACCTTCCTGTTAGTGATATTCCCGCAAAAGTTCTTTTTGACACTGGTGCATCTCATTGTTTCATCTCGAGACCTTTTGCATCTAAGCATTATTTTGTTACTCAAGTGTTGCCGAAGCCATTAGCTATCGTCTCTCCGGCCCGTCAAATGACATCTCGAGTATGCGTTCCGGATGTTACTATCACTTTGGGTGACTATAAGTTCTTGTCCTCTCCAAATGTTCTTGGTGACTCGGATATTGATCTTATTCTCGGGATGGATTGGCTTTCTAAGCACAAGGCTCAGCTTGATTGTGCAGCCAGGCAGATTCAATTGACTCATTCGTCTGAGGATGTAATTGTCTTTGCCGCTCGGGATAATACCATCCGTCTGTTTTCTCTCAATGAGAAGGGTGAATTGGATGCCATCTCTCAAATTCCAGTCATTTGTGAATACCAAGACGTCTTTCCAGAAGAGCTTCCAGGAATGCCTCCGCACCGGCCAGTTGAATTCGTTATTGATCTTGAGACTGGCACGGAACCCGTGTGCAAACGTCCTTACAAGCTCGGACCTGAAGAGTTGAAGGAGCTGAAGAAGCAACTCGATATGCAAGAGAAAATGGGTCTCATCCGGCCTAGTTCTTCTCCGTGGGGTTGTGGTGTTCTTTTTGTGAAGAAGAAGGATGGAACGGACCGACTTTGTGTTGATTACCGTCCAGTGAACAAGAAGACCATCAAGAACAAATACCCACTTCCCAACATCAATGAGCTGTTAGAACAACTCAAAGATGCCCAAGTATTCTCCAAGCTTGATCTCCGTATGGGTTATCACCAGATTCGCATTCGTGAAGAAGATATTCCCAAGACAACATTCAGAACAAGCTTTGGTTCATATGAATACACTGTCATGTCTTTTGGCCTCGCCAACGCTCCTCCGATGTTCTCTCGCATGATGAACTTCATCTTCAATGCCTACACCAATGACTTCGTTTTGGTCCATCTCGACGACATTCTGGTTTTCTCGAAGAACAAGGAAGATCATGCCAAACACTTGTGTTTGGTTCTTGATAAGCTCAGAGAACATCAGTTCTACGCCAAGTTCTCCAAGTATGAATTTTGGCTTGATGAGGTTCTTTATCTTGGTCATATCATCTCTGCCAAGGGCATTGCCGTGAATCCTGAGAAGGTGTCTGCAATTGTGAATTGGGAACCTCCTCAGAATGTGAAGCAACTCCGCAGTTTTCTCGGTCTCGCAAGCTATTGCCGAAGATTCGTTGAAAACTTTTCTAAGATCGCGAAGCCTCTCTCAAATCTTCTTCAGAAGCACGTCAAGTACGTTTGGTCTCCGGAGTGTGATATTGCTTTCAACACTTTGAAAGAGAAATTGATCACTGCTCCAGTTCTGAATCCACTTGATGAATCCAAGCCGTACGAGGTCTTTTGTGATGCCTCTCTCCAAGGTCTTGGCGCAGTATTGATGCAAGAGAAGAAAGTTATTGCTTATACATCTCGCCAGTTGAAGCCTAATGAGAAGAACTACCCCACTCATGATCTCGAGTTGGCGGCAGTTGTGCATGCTCTTTTGACTTGGAGACATCTTCTATTGGGAAGAAAAGTGGACATTTTTACTGATCACAAGAGTCTCAAGTACATCTTCACTCAACCTAATCTCAACCTCAGGCAAACTCGTTGGGTCGAAATGATTCAAGAGTATAATCCGAGTATTGAGTATACTCCAGGCAAGGCCAATGTGATTGCTGACGCTTTGAGCAGGAAAGCTTACTGCAACAGTCTGATTCTCAAGCCTTATCAACCCGAGCTTTGTGAAGCTTTCCGCAAACTTAATCTGCAAGTTGTTCGTCAAGGATTCCTCGCCAACCTTCTAGTCTCTCCTACCTTAGAAGACCAGATTCGCCAAGCTCAGCTTCTTGATGCTATGGTGAAAAAGGTGAAGATTGGGATTGCCAAGAGTCAGTCCAAGTACAAGTGCTACCGCCTTGATGACAAGGACACTCTCTTCTTCGAGGATCGTATTGTTGTGCCCAAAGGTGACCTCTGTAAAGTGATCATGAACGAGGCTCACAATTCTCTCCTCTCCATCCACCCTGGGAGCACGAAGATGTATCAGGACCTTAAGCAAGCTTATTGGTGGACTCGAATGAAGCGCGAGATCGCTCAATTCGTGAATGAATGTGATGTCTGCAGAAGAGTGAAGGCAGAACACCAAAGGCCAGCTGGTCTCCTCCAACCTCTTGCCATTCCAGAATGGAAGTTTGACTACATTGAGATGGACTTCGTGACTGGGTTTCCAAAGTCCAAGCATGGCAATGATGCTATATTTGTTGTCATCGACAAACTCACCAAAGTGGCTCATTTTCTGCCTATCAAAGAGTCGATCACTGCAGCTCAATTGGCGGAACTCTATACCTCTCCTATTGTCTCTCTGTACGGTATTCCTCAAGTGATCTCTTCAGACCGTGGCAGCATCTTTACCTCGAAGTTTTGGGATTCTTTCCAGAAGGCCATGGGCACTAACATCCGCTTCAGCACAGCTTTCCATCCTCAAACAAGCGGTCAAGTCGAGTGTGTCAACCAGATTCTTGAAGATATGCTCAGGGCTTGTGTGATCTCCTTCGGCATGAAGTGGGAGGATTGTCTTCCTTATGCTGAATTCTCCTACAACAACAGTTTTCAAGCAAGTTCGGGCAAGGCCCCATTTGAAATTCTGTATGGCAGGAAGTGTCGTACCCCTCTCAACTGGTCTGAAACCGGTGAACATCAGCTTTTGGGTAATGACTTAATCACAGAGGCAAAGTCATTCGAGATAACCTCAAAGAAGCCCAATCCCGCCAGAAGAGCTACTATGATAGTAAGCACCGTGATTTGGCTTTCGAGATCGGAGATCATGTTTACCTCCGTGTCTCTCCTATGAAAGGTACTCGTCGTTTCGGTATCAAAGGGAAGGTTGCCCCCAGATATGTGGGACCTTTCAAGATTGTCAGCAAGAGAGGCGACCTCGCCTATCAACTCGAGCTTCCTTCAAACTTTGCAAATGTTCATGACGTGTTCCATGTCTCTCAGCTTCGAAAGTGCTTCAAGACTCCTGACCGCACCGTCAACTTCGAGGACATTGAGCTCCAAGAAGATCTCTCTTATCATGAGCACCCAGTTGCTATTCTTGAAGAGACTGAACGCAAGACTCGCAACAAGTCAATCAAATTTCTCAAAGTCAAGTGGTCACACCATTCCGACCGTGAAGCTACCTGGGAACGCGAGATCACCTCTATTCTGAGTACCCGGCGTTCTTTTAGTCCTAGATCTCGGGACGAGATCCTTTTGTAGTGGTGGAGTGTTGTAACACCCCGGATGTAACTTTCCCAATTTGTACTCCAACTCTTGCCGTTTCCGGCGTTAAGTTATATTTATTTTCTCGGGTTCGGGTTTTGTCTCCGTGTGTTGTTATCGTTGTCATGCATCTCATATCATGTCATCATGTGCATTGCATTTGCATACGTGTTCATCTCATGCATTCGAGCATTTTCCCCGTTGTCCGTTTTGCATTCCGGCGCTTCGTTCTCCTCCGGTGGTCATTTCTAGCTTTCTTTCGTGTGTGGGGATTAAACATTTCCGGATTGGACCGAGACTTGCCAAGAGGCCTTGGTTTACTACCGGTAGACCGCCTGTCAAGTTTCGTACCATTTGGACTTCGTTTGGTACCCCAACGGTTAACCGAGGGACCGAAAAGGCCTCGTGTGTGTTGCAGCCCAACACCCCACCAATTTGGCCCAAAACCCACCTAACTCTGCTCCATGTCCTAGAGCGTTCGATCACGATCGCATGTTCGAAAACCGCACCTCATTTGGACTCTCCTAACTCCCTCTATGCCTATAAATAGACCCCCCCATTCCAAATCCCGGGTCTCCTCCCCCGAAACCCTAAAATCTCAGATCCGCCGCCGCCGGACACATCCGCCACCGACGGACACGTTCGGTCCGCCCGCCGCCGCCACGTGGCACGCCACCATTGGCCCGCCTCTGCCGCCGTTCCACCCCGCCGCCAGGCCCGGGAGGCCCGTGGCCGGCCCCTGGGGCCCATCTCGTCTCGCCCCGCCGCCC
>NC_057803.1:612187689-612371816 GCF_018294505.1 Triticum aestivum | reverse complement strand
GCCACCGCCCCGCTCGGGCTCGTCGCTGGCCACCGCGGCCGAGCCAAGCTGCCGCCGCCCCGGTCGCCGCCCCTCGCCGCCTCTTCCCTCACCGGCCGGCGTGCCTCCCCTCGCCAAGTCCGGCGACGTTCCGGCGGTGAACAATAACTCCGGCGACCTCGTAATCCGCGCAGATCTCAGATCTGAATTCCTAACCCTAGGTCGTTTTTTTCCGCTAAGTCCCAGAATTTTTACTTCACATGCTCCTGTTCGAGGCCCCGTAACAGTGCATCCGTAGCTCCAATTTGGGCATATAGCATATCAAAATGTTCATCTCAGAGAGTACATCATATCATTCCATTGCATCATTTTCATTTGAGTTCATCTTGATGCCCGAAATGCTGTTAGAAGGGGGCTACTTGAGTTAATTGTCAGATCTGTTACTCCGTTTAGCACTTTCGTCTTTTTTGCCATGATTAATGTGTGCATGATGTGCCCGTGAGTTCTTCATATGTTTTGTTAAAGGTTTTGTCATCTTTCCAGAGGTGCAACCCATGTATTTTTAGGATGTGTGTGGTGACTTGTGCAAGCTTGCAAAGTGGTGCACTTGCTAATTCGGTTTTCAGGGACTTAGTGATTTCACTAAGTCCTGGGATTGTTTATCTCACGATGCCATATGTTCTTATTGTTTCCTAGTGATCCGTGCCTCTTTTGGGGATGATCAGTAAGGGAGTTTTGTTAATCTTGTATTGCTCTATCCATCCATGTCTTTGTTTGCAATTATGGAACACCCTAGCTTGAGTCAATCGAGCTCTACTTTTGCTTCGTTGTGAATGTGGGCAGATCGTCAACTTGTTTGCGATTTTGCCGATGTTATTATAGTTGATCCGTGCATGCTATGCTATTGTTCTTGCCATGTATAGCTTGTATTTTGTGCCTTCTTGAGGGATGTATGATTTTCTTGCCATGACTTGCACCGTAGTGAGTGCATCGAGCTCGTAAACATGCCTTCGTGAGTTATGTTTCAGCATGTCCCAGTTTTCACTAAGTCTGAAAACTAATTATGTTTTTGCTATGCTCGTGTGCTTGTTAGTATATTTTGTGATCCCTTTTGGCTCAAGGTCACTAAGGGACTTTTGTTAAGCTTGTTGAGTAGCTCCATGCCATGTCTTTCTTTGTCATGTTCAGGTCCTGTAGCATATGTTGTTTTGTTGCTCCGAAGAGGGCTATATGATCTGAAATTCCAGACAAGTGTTAATTTCACAAGTCTGAGATCTGTTTTACCATTTGCATTTTTGTCATGCTTGTTTGAACCTGATAATGGATGAATTGGCGGTAGCTCAGTGCTAGACTTTTGTTAAGCATCTTGAGTGCTTCCCTGCCATGTATTTTGTTGTCATGTTTGGGTGCTGTAGCATGTTCATTTCATTGCATTTAGATGCCTACTTGCTGTAAATCGCAGACCGGTGTCATTTTTGAATCGCTTGCCATTTCCAAACCGTAACTCCGATTCCGGCGTTCTTTATATCGTTTTCAAGAGATTTCATCTCATCTTTCCAGTGGCACACTTGGATTTCCATGTTGAGGCCAGGTTCATGCATTTCCTGTCATATCTTGCATTTTGCATCCCGCATCGCATCCCGCATAGCATGTCATCTTTGCATCGTGTTGTTTGAGTTTGCACGTGGTTGATTGTATCCTTGTTGCTTTTTTGTCTTGTTTGGGTAGAGCCGGGAGACGAGTTCGCTAACGAGGAGCCCGTTGAGTTTGCTTTTGAGGATCCAGTCAACTTTGACAACTGCGCAGGCAAGATGATCATACCCTCGAAATCACTACTATCTTTGCTATGCTAGTTTGCTCGCTCTTTTGCTATGCCATTTCTACGATGCCTACCACTTGCTTGCAAGCCTCCCAAATTGCCATATCAAACCTCTAACCCACCATTGTCCTAGCAAACCGTTGATTGGCTATGTTACCGCTTTGCTCAGCCCCTCTTATAGTGTTGCTAGTTACAGGTGAAGATTGGAGGCCGTTCCTTGTTGGGACATCTTTTATTTACTTGTTGGGATATCACTATATTGCTATGTTATCTTAATGCATCTATATAATTGGTAAAGGGTGGAAGGCTCGGCCTCTCGCCTAGTGTTTTGTTCCACTCTTGCCGCCCTAGTTTCCGTCATATCGGTGTTATGTTCCCGAATTTTGCGTTCCTTACGCGGTTGGGTTATAATGGGAACCCCTTGATAGTTCGCCTTGATTAAAGCTTTTCCAACAATGCCCAACATTGGTCTTACCATTTGCCACCTAACCTTTTCATTCCTTTGGGTTCTGCAGACTCAAGGATCATCTTATTTCAACCCCCCCGGGCCAGTGCTCCTCTGAGTGTTGGTCCAAACTAGAGCCCCTTGCAGCGCCACCTCGGGGAAACTCGAGGGCTGGTTTTAGTTGTACGGATTGCTTATCTGATTGTGCCCTGAGAAAGAGATATGTGCAGCTCCTATCGGGATTTGTCGGCACATTCAGGCGGTGTTGCTGGTCTTGTTTTAATCTGTCGAAGTGTCTTGAGTTACCGAGATAACGAGTCTGATCGGAACGTATTGGGAGGAGGTCTATTCCTTCGTTGACCATGAGAGCTTGTCATGGGCTAAGTTGGGACTCCCCTACAGGGATTGAACTTTCGAAAGCCGTGCCCGCGGTTATGGGCAGATGGGAATTTGTTAATGTCCAGTTGTAGATAACTTGAACCTTAATTTAATTAAAATGAATCAACTGAGTGTGTTGCCGTGATGGCCTCTTCTCGGCGGAGTCCGGGAAGTGGACACGGTGTTGGAGTAATGTTTGCGCAGGTTGTTCTCTAGCTTCTCACTCGTGCTTTGCCTCCTCTTCTCGCTCTCTTTTGCGAACAAGTTAGCCACCATATTTGCTAGTCGGTTGCTGCAGCTCCACTCATATTTTACCTTGCCATACCTATAAGCTTAAATAGTCTTGATCGCGAGGGTGCGAGATTGCTGAGTCCCTGTGGCTCACAGATTACTATTACACCAGATGCAGGGCCTGATGATTCCGCTCCAGGAGACGCGTATGAGCTCAAGTGGGAGTTCGACGAAGGCTCTCAATGTTACTATGTTTCCTTTCCCGATGATCAGTAGTGGTGCCCAGTTGGGGGTGAACGGGACCGTTGTCGCATGTTGGGTTCTCTTTTATTTTGGCGCCGTAGTCGCGCCTTGAGTGTATGGTTGATGTAATGTTATTTATGTACTTGATTGACGTGGCGAGTGTAAGCCAACTATGTTATCTCCCCTTTTATTATTGTTACATGGGATGTTGTGAAGATTGCCTAACTTGCGACATATGCCTTCAATGCGATTATGTCTCTAAGTCGTGCCTCGACACGTGGGAGCTATAGTCGCATCGAGGGTGTGACACTTACTCTTCTCGATTTGGTTCCTCCGGATGCGTGGACGGTGGTAGTGAATAGGAAGAAGGGCGGCCGTGCGGCGGCCGGCCGGCAGCAGGCGGCGCCGATCCCGATCGCGGCGGCTAGGGCGGCTCGTTTGAATGCGCTGGTTGGCGCTGTTGGGCCACCAGTGGCCACTGGGCCGCCTTCGGCTGGGTATGAGGCCCATAACGAAGGGGTCGCAGGTGGGCCGGTGCCTCTTGGGCTGGACACAGAAGGGCCATCGGAAGAGGCGATCGTTTACGTGCAAGAGGCATGCAACGATTCCGCTGGTCTTTCTCCTCTCGTCGAGCGTCGTAGGGTTTACTGCCATCGTGTTCCTCATCGCATTGCAGATCGCGGGGGACGTGCTCGTCGCATCCCTCCGCTTCCCATGGTGGGTCAGGGCAACGCGGGAAAGAATGCGGCGGAGCCGGCCGGGTCGGCTCGGGCCGGAGTTGTGCCGCCGTCGGGCTCTGGTGGTGGTCGTGGCATGGTGGTGGTCGTGGCATGGTGGTGCCACAGCCGGCTCTGGGTACTGGTCGCGGCGCCGGCGCTCCTGGGGCGAACCGCGGTGTGCCGGCAGCGGGACGGGGCGTGGCACCAGTGGGTGCAAATACGTCAACCCTAGGCCGCGGAGCTGGAGTTCCTGGTGCCCGCCCACCGGCTCCGGCGCATGTTACTGCCGCGGGTAGGGGTGGTTCCTTCCGCCCGCTTGCGCCGGTGTCTCTGTCTGCCGTGGGTTGGGTCGGTGGTCATGGTGCCTGGCCGCCAATGCCGCGGCCGGCGGGGCTGTCCGGGACGATGGCAGCTGTCGGTTGAGGTGGACTGCGGCCTTCTGCGCCGGTCGTTGCTGTTGCGGGGAGCGGTGCACCTACTAGACCTCCGGTGCCAGCGGCCGTGGGGCAGGGTGTTGTGCCATCTGTGCCTCGTGCCGCACCACCGCCTCACTATGTCGCGAGGCCGACGCAACAGCGCTCGGATCCACCGCAGGTACGGCCGGATGCAGGGGATGGTGGAGCCAATGGACTGCCCAAAGGACAATGGGGAGATGATGGTTATGATGTTCACGGAAACGGCCAACACCGTGGTTCGTCATCTACGGGAGGTGGACGCGGATACGCCTGGCAAAGTGATGGTTCGGATGAGAGACCATTCCTTGGCCCGGTGGGTGGTTTCGTCGAGGGGGCTTCGGGCCCGAACAACCGGCAGAGAGGTGGTTACCGTGGCCATCGTGGTGGACGGGGTGGTGGTCGTGGTCGGTTTCGCAAGCCGCCCCCAACACCGGTCGTGGTTGACCAGGCCTCTTCGGATATGGTGATTGATCCTGTGCAGTCGACTGAGTTGCCTAGCCAGGTGATGGAGGTTGTGACGGCCTTGGCCAATGTGGAGGTTCCTACTATTGGAGGATATGCCGAGGTAGGGGACAGGGTTGAGTCTGAGAGGGCGTCAAAATGGGCACGTAAGAAAGAAAAGATGTTGTGCTATCGATGTGGTGAGAAAGGCCACTTTATTGCAGAATGCATGGCGGAACTATGTAGCTTGTGTGGTAAGAATGCTCATGTTATGGGGGATTGCCCGGTTATGCGTGATCAGGCTCCTGCGCTCACGATGTATGGAGTATATTGTGCCGAGCTCACTTTCTTTGAGTCCCCGGTGGCGAGGGAGATTACTGTTGAGGCTCAGAGTATGACTACTGGCATTGTGAAAGCCAGCCGAGAGGTGGTGTCTGAGGCTCAAATTGTGCAGAGACTTCAGGAACTAGCTCCCGATGACTTTTAGTGGGAGCTTGTTCGGATCGAGGACAATGTCTTTAGGGTTGATTTCCAACGGTGGACGACTTGCGGAGGCTGTTGAGTTTCGGGTTGTGCAGGGTGCCTGGTACTAAGTGCATCCTGGAGTTTCACGACTGGAAAAAGGAGGAGCCTAAGGGCAAACCGCCGAGACAGGTGTGGCTGCGGTTTTCAGGGGCCCCATCTGAGGCTCTGACCGATGCTCGAGTAGTGGCGAGTTTGGGTATGCTGGTGGGCAAGACTGAGGAAGTAGACATGGCTTTCACCCACGCACATGGGGTGGCCCGGCTCTTAGTGGGTGTTCTGGACATTGATTTTATCCTAGACGTGGTTAACTGGTTTTATCGAGGAGAGGTGTTTCCTCTTGCGATAGAGTTTGAGGATGCCGAGCTGTTTGCCGATGCGGGTTCTGGGGCTGCTATGGACATGCACGAGGGGGATGGTGATGCCGGTGCTCGTGAGGACCCGACTGATGAGGCAGGACAGGAGAGGGCCAATGGGCCTAATCCGGCTGCTCAGTTGCCCGGTGATGGCTCTGGAGTAGAACCTGCATCGGCCCCGATGGTATCGATGAGTACGTTGTGTTTTGGGTCCTTTGAGCCAGCATCGGCTCCTCCCCGACTTTGGAGTGACAGGGTTGAGTCTGATGATTGCTTTGAGTGTATGCTCCCGCCTCTGGAGCTTGATGTTGTGGCTGGTCCTGTGATGGTTACGGAGGTGGAGCCTCAGGTGGGTCCGCTTTCTCCTACCATGGTTTCAAGTTGGGATATGACAACAGGTTCGGAGGTGTTCTATGGGGAGGGGAGTCTATGGCAGGTGGCCCCGGCCTATCCCTCTCGTAGTCTGGCGCAGGTCACACCGGTGAGGCCGGTGTTACTCGGCAGTGGGGGAGGTAGCCTAGCCTCCTCTCCTACTGCGACGCCGGTACCGGTGGGCTTGGCCAGCGCAGGAGGCCTCGGTTCCTGCTTCTCCGGTTGGGGCGGTGGCACCCGCGCCGACGGCGATGCTGGGGGGGGGAGCTGGGGCAGGTGGCCATGGCTCTCCCCTCTTCTCCGGCGGTCAGGCGGACCGCTTCTCCTACGCCGACGGCAGTCTCCCCTGCGCCGGCAGGTGGGACGGGAGGAGGGCGCGGGCAGGCCCCCTTTCCGCGCGTACCCGTGGTCGTGGACCCCGACGTGGGCCTTGTATCTGAGGGGCTTGGGAGCCAGCAGCCACCTCTTCCCATAACCTCGGTTGATCCTTTGAGGGATTCAACGCGAGGCTTTACTAGGGAGGAGGTCGTTGCTTTTGGCGGGATCCCCGACCCCGCCTCGACGTGGACTCGGATGACTGCCCGCCTTCATGAGCTCCCGGAGGTTGACGATATGCAGCAGCGGTGCGCTATGAGGGCGGCCAAGCTTCAGGATGCTGCAACTTCTACTGGTATGTCTGTAAACATATCTAATTCTTTATTGCATTTTTCTAATGAAGAGATTATAAATAATGCAAACCAATTAGGAGTGTCACTAGGAGCTACTAATAGTGAGATTACCAATTCGGTCAATGATCTATTAGATTTGGAGGCGGAGCGTGTTTTAGAGACTATTCAGAATCTCGCAGCGGATAAACCGATGAATGATGTAGAGATTGATGCGTTAGGGGTTCGAGTGCTCCATAATCTGTGTGCGGATCTAGCACCCCCCCATTCATGAGTCTGAGGACGATGATATGCCCATAGAGAATGATGCTGGTATTATAGTTGAACCCGGTTATGAGGACCGGGCATCAGAACCTAGTAAACCAAAACGCAAGTGGAAACGGAAGATCTATCCCGATTCCGCAATCCGTAGGAGTGCTAGAATTCGTACTACTAAAAAATTTCATGATGAATTATGAAAGGAATCTTTTGGAATAGCAGAGGTCTAAAGGACTTGGCTAAAAGAAGGTTTCTTGCTGAGGCAGCTTTAGAGCAGCGTCTGGACTTTATTGCTCTATCGGAGACTAGTAGAGAAAACTTTGCGCCCCAGTTCCTGTCTGCTCTTGTGGGTGGTATTGATTTCGATTGGCATTGCCTCCACTCGCGAGGAAGATCGGGTGGTATCTTACTTGGTGTGAGATGCGATTCGCTTGAAGTCCGAAGTGTAGTGATGGGCGACTTCGCGGTGAAATTTCGAGTCCGGTCTAAAGTAGATGGTTTCAACTGGGCTTTGGTGGCAGTGTATGGTGCCGCACAGCCTGAGCTTAAACCAGAGTTTCTGGCGGTCCTTGTTCGAATCTGTGGATCAGAATAGCTTCCACTTTTAGTTGGAGGTGATTTCAATATCATTAGGAGGAGAGAGGAGAAGAATAATGGTAACTTTGACGGCAGATGGTCGTTTATGTTCAATACCATTATTGAAAGCTTGGATCTAAGGGAGATAGAGCTTTCTGGTAGGAAGTTTACCTGGGCCAATGCTCTGCCAAACCCAACTTATGAAAAACTTGATCGAGTTCTCGCAAGCGTGGAGTGGGAACAAAAGTTCCCTCTGGTTACGGTGCAAGCTCTCTCGAGGGGAATATCCGATCACACGCCCTTATTCGTGGATTCTGGGGAGCCGAACCACGTGGGTAACAAAAACACCTTCTCTTTTGAGATGTCTTGGTTCGAACGAGAGGTTTTTTTTTTGACCTGATTGCCAGGGAATGGGATAGAGGCGCAGGAGGTAAGACTGCGATCGAGCGTTGGCAGAATGAGATTCGGCACTTGAGAAGCTTTTTACGGGGTTGGGCTAAGAACCTCAGTGGTGTCTATAAGATTGAAAAGGATAGACTCCTTTCTCTTATACAGGCCCTAGACATCAAGGCCGAATCTTCGATCTTGTTGCCAGCTGAGCTACAGGTTAAAACTGAGGCGGAGACGAGGTTGAAAGAATTGCTCCGCGAAGAAGAATTGAAGTGGGCTTTGCGTGCTAAAGTCCGCAAAGTGGTCCAAGGGGACGCGAACACTCAATTCTTTCATCTAATAGCTAATGGCAAGCACCGAAAGAAACATATTTTTCAACTTGAACAAGATGAGGGCACGATTTTAGGTCAGGATAACCTAAAAACATATATTACCGAGTATTACAAGCAGTTATTTGGACCACCGGAGGATAATTGTGTGTCCCTCGACGAGTCTAGGACTGAGGATGTGCCTCAGTTATCGGCTGCTGAAAATGATATTCTGGTTGCACCATTCTCTGAGAAGGAGGTGTTTGATGCTATTGCACAGATGAAAAACAATAAGGCTCCCGGACCGGATGGATTCCCGGTCGAGTTCTATAAAAAGTGCTGGCAGATTATTAAGGGGGATTTGCTACCTATGTTCAATGATCTGTTCTCGGGACAGCTTCACTTATTCCACTTGAATTTTGGAACTATCACATTGCTTCCTAAGAAAACGGATGCTGTGAGGATTGAGAAATTCAGACCGATATGCCTCCTCAATGTTAGTTTCAAAATCTTCACCAAAGTCGGGACTAATAGGCTCACACAGATTGCGCACTCTGTGGTGCAAAAGTCCCAAATTGCTTTCATGCCAGACAGAAATATCCTTGAAGGGGTGGTAGTCCTGCATGAAACGCTCCATGAAATCCATTCCAAAAAATTAGATGGAGTAATTTTTAAAGTGGATTTCGAGAAAGCGTATGATAAGATCAAATGGCCATTTCTCCAACAGTCATTGCGTATGAAAGGTTTTGATGAAGCCTGGCGCAGACATGTTGAATCATTTACGCAAAAAGGTAGTGTGGGAATTAAAGTGAATGACGATATAGGTCATTATTTCCAGACACATAAAGGCCTACGACAAGGAGATCCGATGTCACCTATCTTGTTTAACATTGTGGTAGATATGTTAGCAATTCGGATAGGAAGGGTTAAGGAAAATGGTCAAATAGAGGAATTGGTACCTCATCTTCTTGATGGAGGTGTGTCCATACTTCAGTATGCTGATGATACAATCATATTTATGGAGCATGACTTGGCCAAGGCGAGAAACATGAGGATGTTGTTATGCCTATTTGAACAATTGATCGGGTTAAAGATTAACTTTAATAAGAGCGAGCTGTTCTGTTTTGGTAGAGCCAAAGATGAACAGGAGGCGTATAGGCAATTGTTCGGGTGTGAGTTGGGAGAATTACCTTTTTCTTACCTAGGTATTCCAATCCACCATCGTAGGTTAACAAACCGAGAATGGAAGTGCATCGAGGACCGATTTGAGAAGAAACTGAGTTGCTGGAAGGGTAAACTCATGTCATACGGAGGCCGATTAATCCTGATTAATTTGGTGCTCACGAGTATGCCTATGTTTCTCCTATTGTTCTTTGAGGTCCCAGCTGGTGTTCGGAAGAGACTGGACTTCTATTGATCGCGGTTCTTTTGGCAGAGTGATGAGCTTAAAAGAAAATACCGACTTGCTAAATAGGATATCATCTGTAGACCGAAAGACCAAGGAGGTCTTGGTATAGAGAACCTCAAAGTTAAAAACAGATGCCTTCATAGCAAATGGCTGTGGAAGCTCTCTTCGGAGAATGATGCCATGTGGGCTCAAATCCTACGCAGCAAGTACCTTCAGACAAAAACTTTGTCCCAGGTTACAGTCAGGCCGACTGATTCACCTTACTGGAAAGGACTGATGAGAGTCAAACAATCTATGTTCAATAGGATGAAGTTTGTTATTGCCAACGGCACTAGCACGCGTTTCTGGGAGGATACTTGGCTCGGCGAGATACCCTTGGCCATCCAATATCCTTCTTTGTATCGTATTGTTCAACGACGTGAGGTGTTCGTAGCTTCGATATTTCAATCTATCCCCCTTAATATTCAGTTCCGACGGACGCTGGCGGGCAATCGTTGGGAGGAGTGGCTCCGTCTAGTTAGGAGACTGATGGAGGTCCAACTTTCCCAACAACCCGATGAATTACGCTGGAAGTTGACTAAGTCTGGAGTATTCACAATTAAATCAATGTACATTGATGTTATTAATTCGAACTCCATTCCTACATCCAAGGATGTTTGGGATGTCAAAGTACCTTTGAAAATAAAAGTGTTTATGTGGTTTGTCCATAAACAAGTTATTTTAACCAAGGACAATTTGAAAAAGCGTAATTGGACAGGGCCTACTAGGTGTAGTTTCTGTGATCGGGATGAGACTATAAAACACCTCTTTTTGATTGCCCGTTGGCCAAAGTCCTTTGGCAGACGGTTCACATTGCTTTCAATATCAAACCACCGAATTCTGTTAACGCGTTATTTGGGACATGGCTGAATGGGATTCCGCCTGACTTAGCAAAACACATTCGGGTTGGGGTTTGCACTTTGCTGTGGACTATCTGGACTTGCAGAAATGATTTGGTCTTTAACAGAATATCATGTATTCATTTTTTGCAGGTTATATTTTGCACTACGGCTCTGATCCGTTCGTGATCGCTACTCACTCAGACGGAGGCCAGGGAGCATTTGGTTACTGGATCTTTCTGCTGGGAGAAGGTAGCTCGGGATATCTTCAACCGGTTTGGATGGCGATCATGTAATAGGATAGGCATCTAGTTTATCTATCTATTTATAGCCAGCCGGTTGTGGCATCTTATCTTGGCTAGTCGATGTTTCTAGCCTTTATGGCTCTGTGTGAGCTTTCTTTGTTTTCATTTTGTTTGGAGACCTTGGAACCATGTTGATACTGTTTTGGTGGTTAATAAGATGGCCGTATGCATCATTCTGATGCAGAGGCCGGGGAGTCCCCCCTTTTCGAAAAAAATAGAAAGAATGGGTAAGAGAACTTGGTTTTGGTGACTTACTGGAAATGCCATATTCTAGGGTTAACTCTTTGGCTAATAAACCAGTTTCACTGGAGGAGAAAAACACTCATGATCAGAGGAAATCATATAAAAATTAGGAGCATTGTGAAGAAGATGCTAGGACTACCTGATGGTTCACCGCAAGTTCCAATGCCTCATGTCTGAGGCAATGCCTCAGGCTGAATTTTGGCAAGATTGTTTTGTTACCGAAGATTAAGGAGGCTGAACAGATCCAACAATATAGACCCATATGCCTACTTAATATCAGCTTTAAGATTTTCACCAAATTAGCTATGAATAGGTTAAACTTGATAGTTGACCATGTTGTCCGGCCATCTCAAACAGCGTTCATGCAAGGAAGGAATATACTCGATGGCATAGTAATCCTGCATGAGACCGTTCATGAGATGCACCGAAAAAACATGAGTGAAGTAGTATTCAAATTTGACTTTGAAAAAGCCTATGATAAGGTTAAATGGTGTTTCCTCTAACAGGCCTTAAGGATGAAAGGTTTCTCCGATAAATGGCGTCAATGGACCCACAATTTTGTAACTAGAGGTAGCGTGGCCATCAAAGTCAATGATGATGTAGGCCATTACTTTCAGACAAAAAAAGGACTATGATAGGGTGACTCCATGTTCCCAATGTTATTTAACATTGTTGCTAACATGTTGGCCATTCTGATTGAGCGCTCCAAGTAGGACGGAAAGATTGCAGGAGTAGTGCCACACCTTGTGAATGGTGGCCTCTCTATTCTGCAATATGCCGATGACATAGTTTTTTTATGGAACATGACCTGGACAGGGCTCAAAACCTGAAACTCTTGCTTTTAGCGTTTGAGCAAATGTCGGTTCTTAAAATTAACTTCCAAAGCGAACTTTTCTGCATTGGAGAAGCCGTTGAGGCGGCGGCCGATTATGCTGACCTGTTTGGTTGCGCACATGCCCATCTCACCATTGCGAAGTGGAAGCATGTAGAGGAGCGGTTAGAGAAACAGTTGAGCAGCTAGAAAGGCAAGCTGCTCTCTGCTGGAGGACGACTGGTTTGATTAAGTTGTTGGGGAACGTAGTATTTCAAAAAAATTCCTACGATCACACAAGATCTATCTAGGAGAAGCATAGCAACGAGCGGGGAGAGTGTGTCCACGTACCCTCGTAGACCGAAAGCGGAAGCGTTAAGTAATGCGGTTGATGTAGTCGAACGTCTTCGCGATCCAATCGATCAAGTACCGAACGCACGGCACCTCCACGATTTGCACATGTTCAGCTCGAGGATGTCCCTCAAACTCTAGATCCAGCTGAGGTTGAGGGAGATTTTCGTCAGCACGACGGCATGTTGACGGTGATGATGAATTTACCGACGCAGGGCTTCGCCTAAGCACTACGACAATATGATCGAGGTGGAAATCTGTGGAGGGGGGCACCGCATAAGGCTAAGATCAACTTGTGTGTCTATGGGGTGCCCCCCACCCCCGAATATAAAGGGGTGGAGGAGGGCGAGGGCCGGCCTCCTAGGGCGCGCCCCAAGGGGGGATTCCTACTCCTACTAGGAGTAGGTTTCCCCCCTTTCCTAGTACAACTAGGAGGGGGAGGAAGGGAAGAGGGAGAGAAGGAAAGCCCCCCCCCCCCCATACCCTACCCCAATTCGGATTGGGCCTAGGGGGGCACGCGCTGTTGGGAAACGTAGCAATAATTCAAAATTTTCCTACGTGTCACCAAGATCAATCTATGGAGTCATATAGCAACGAGGGAGGAGTGGATCTACATACCCTTGTAGATCGCGCGCGGAAGCGTTCAAGAGAACGGGGTTGATGGAGTCGTACTCGTCGTGATTCAAATCACCGATGATCCTAGCGCCGAACGGACGGCACCTCCGCGTTCAACACACGTACAGAGCAGCGACGTCTCCTCCTTCTTGATCCAGCAAGGGGGAAGGAGAGGTTGATGGAGATCCAGTAGCACGACGGCGTGGTGGAAGTAGCGGGATTCCAACAGGGCTTCGCCAAGCGCTGCGGGAGGAGGGAGATGTGTCATGGGAGGGAGAGGGAGGCGCCAGGGCTTAGGTATGGTTGCCCTCCCTTCCCCCACTATATATAGGGCCAAGGGAGAGAGGGCGCAGCCTTGGCCCTTCCTCCAAGGAAGGGTGCGGCCAGGGGAGGAGTCCCTCCTCCCCAAGGCACCTCGGAGGTGCCTTCCCCCTTTAGGACTCTTCCTTTCCCTCTTCTCTTGGCGCATGGGCCTCTTGGGGCTGGTGCCCTTGGCCCATATAGGCCAAGGCGCACCCCCTACAGCCCATGTGGCCCCCGGGGCAGGTGGCCCCACCCGGTGGACCCCCGGGACCCTTCCGGTGGTCCCGGTACAATACCGGTGACCCCGAAACTTGTCCCGATGGCCGAAATAGCACTTCCTATATATAATTCTTTACCTCCGGACCATTCCGGAACTCCTCGTGACGTCCGGGATCTCATCCGGGACTCCGAACAACTTTCGGGTTACCGCATACTAATATCTCTATAACCCTAGCGTCACCGAACCTTAAGTGTGTAGACCCTATGGGTTCGGGAGACACGTAGACATGACCGAGACGACTCTCCGGCCAATAACCAACAGCGGGATCTGGATACCCATGTTGGCTCCCACATGTTCCACGATGATCTCATCGGATGAACCACGATGTCAAGGACTTAATCAATCCCGTATACAATTCCCTTTGTCTGGCGGTACGATACTTGCCCGAGATTCGATCATCGGTATCCCGATACCTTGTTCAATCTCGCTACCGGCAAGTCTCTTTACTCGTTCCGTAACACATCATCCCGTGATAAACTCCTTGATCACATTGTGCACATTATGATGATGTCCTACCGAGTGGGCCCAGAGATACCTCTTCGTTTACACGGAGTGACAAATCCCAGTCTCGATTTGTGCCAACCCAACAGACACTTTCGGAGATACCTGTAGTGTACCTTTATAGCCACCCAGTTACGTTGTGACGTTTGGCACACCCAAAGCACTCCTACGGTATTCGGGAGTTGCACAATCTCATGGTCTAAGGAAATGATACTTGACATTAGAAAAGCTTTAGCATACGAACTACACGATCTTTGTGCTAGGCTTAGGATTGGGTCTTGTCCATCACATCATTCTCCTAATGATGTGATCCCGTTATCAATGACATCCAATGTCCTTGGTCAGGAAACCGTAACCATCTATTGATCAACGAGCTAGTCAACTAGAGGCTTACTAGGGACATGGTGTTGTCTATGTATCCACACATGTATCTGAGTTTCCTATCAATACAATTATAGCACGGATAATAAACGATTATCATGAACAAGGAAATATAATAATAACTAATTTATTATTGCCTCTAGGGCATATTTCCAACAGTCTTCCACTTGCACTAGAGTCAATAATCCAGTTCACATCGCTATGTGATTAACACTCAAGGTCACATCCCCATGTGACTAACACCCAAAGAGTTCTGGGTTTGATCATGTTATGCTTGTGAGAGAGGTTTTAGTCAACGGGTCTGAACCTTTCAGATCCGAGTGTGCTTTACAAATCTCTATATCATCTCCTAGATGCAGCTACCACGCTCTATTTGGAGCCATTTCAAATAACTGTTCTACTTGGAGTTATTCTAAATTGTTGCTCCATTATACGTATCCGGTATCTCTACTCAGAGCTATCCGGATAGGTGTTAAGCTTGCATCGTCGTAACTCTTTACGTCGAACTCTTTATCACCTCCATAACCGAGAAAATTCCTTAGTCCACTAGTTACTAAGGATAACTTTGACCGCTGTACTGTGATCCATTCTTGGATCACTCTTGTACCCCTTGACTGACTCATGGCAAGGCACACTTCAGGTGCGGTACACAGCATATCATACTATAGAGCCTATGTCTTTAGCATAGGGGACGACCTTCGTCCTTTCTCTCTATTCTGCCGTGGTCGAGCTTTAAGTCTTAACTTCATACCTTATAACTCAAGCAAGAACTCCTTCTTTGGCTGATCCATCTTGAACACCTTCAAGATCATGTCAAGGAATGTGCTCATTTGAAAGTACCATTAAGCATTTTGATCTATCCTTATAGATCTCGATGCTCAATGTTCAAGTAGCTTAATCCAGGCTTTCCATTGAAAAACACTTTTCAAATAACCCTATATGCTTTCGAGAAATTCTATGTCATTTTTGAATGTCAACAACATATACTCATCAGAAATTCTATAGTGCTCCCACTCACTTCCTTGGAAATACAAGTTTCTCATAACCTTTGTATAAAACCAAAATCTTTGATCATATTATCAAAGCGTACATTCCAACTCCGAGATGCTTACTCCAGTCCTTAGAAGGATTGCTGGAGCTTTGCATACTTATCAGCATCTTTCAGGATTGACAAAACCTTCCGGTTGTATCACATACAACCTTTCCTCAAGAAAATCGTCGAGGAAACAATGTTTTGACATCCTATCTGCAAGATTTCATAAATAATGCAGTAATCGCTAATATAATTCCAACAGACTCTTAGCATCGCTACGAGTGAGAAAGTCTCACCGTAGTCAACTCCTTGAACTTGTCGGGAAACACCTTAACGACAAGTCGAGCTTTCTCAATGGTGACACTTACCATCATTGTCTGTCTTCCTTCTAAAATCCATCTGTACTCAATAGCCTTACGACCATCAAGTAGATCTTCCAAAGTCTACACTTCGTTTTCATATATGGATCCTCTCTCGGATTATATGGCCTCGAGCCATTTATCGGAATCCGGGCCCACCATCGCTTCTCCATAGCTCGTAGGTTCATTGTTGTCTAGCAACAGAAAGAAGTGTATATACCCCCCTTAACTTTCCCATTCGGGCCACATCACCCCCTCAACTCAAAAACCGGTTATTTAATCCCCCAAACTTTGCAATACCGGACAAAACACCCCCTAGCGCCCTGATTAGTGGTTTTTGATGGTGGTTTTGCTGATGTCTCAACGAGGCGAAGAGGAAAAGCATCACTGCGTTGGCAGTTCATTGAACACTTCTTGTGCGTTCAGGCTAGTGTCCGCGTAAATTTATTGATTGGTGCCCTCGCTAGCTAGCTGCTTAGTGCAATCAACAAATATATGTAGTAGCTAAATGCTTACACGCTCCGCCAGCTAGCTGGTTACGCGTAAGGTGACCTCACCTGCAAACTAACAATGGTGGATTGGTGGTGAAGGACCGTGGCGGGCAGCCAGGCACCTTGCCTACCCTGACATGCAAGAAACTGATGCCTTTGTGGACCTGCTAGTGTATTGACCATGCAACCTTTGCGGCAATGTCGCTTCTCGTCGCCGTGGCGCACCACTACCAGCCCTCTCGCTCTAGGTCAGGCTACCGCCAGCAGCGTCGATGTGTCCGACCTCCACACGTCCAACACCAGGAACTCATGCGGGCATAGCAATCTCCCGTGCACCAAGTGTGGCGGCGAGGGCATGCTCATCGCGGTCTTCCATGTGCTGAGCGACGGCTTCAAGGGCGTGCTTATGGCGGTCTCCCATGCGCCGAGCGACTGCTTCAAGGGCGTGTGTGGCGGCCTCCCGCGTCGAGCGACGATGGCAATGGCGGCGAGGGCTGGGCTAGTGCCGGCCACTCGTGTGCCGAGGGACAGGCGGACGGCGGCGACGCCGAAGCTCGTGGTAGCCTCCAGTGTGCCAAGTGGCAGCGGTGAGGGCAAGGCTCATGGCAGCCTCTTATGCGCCAGGCGGTGGCGGCGAGGGTAAGGCTCACGGTGGCCTCCCGTGCGTGCAGCGAGGATGAGTCACGTGGTAGCCTCCAGTGCGCCAAGCGGCGACGACTAGGGCTCCGCACTGGCACTCTCAATGTTTGAGGCACTCAGAGCAGGGGCTCCCATACGGCCATACGCATGCTTGGCGAGTAGTTGGCTTACATTGACATGGGTGGCAGTATATAAGTCAACCAACGAAACTAGGTCACTATGCCAGGTCAGCCGATACCATCCTCAAAACCAGCTTGAAAGTCTCCCGGGGATGCTTTATCTGGTATTGCAAAGTTTAGGGGATTAAGTAACCGGTTTTTGAGTTGAGGGGGTGATGTAACCCAAACCTGAAAGTTCAGGGGGGTATATATACTTCTTTCCTAGCAACATGACTTCCAAGACAGGATCACGTACCACTCTGAAGTAGTGCGCATCCTTGTCATCCCACGAGGTTTGCCAGTGACTTGATCTGAAGTTTCATGATCACTATCATAAGCTTCCACTTCAATTGGTGTAGGTGCCACAGGAACAACTCCCTGTGCCCTGCCACACACTAGTTGAAGAGATGGTTCAATAACCTCATCAAGTCTCCACCATTCCCCACTCAATTCTTTCGAGAGAAACTTTTCCTCGAGAAAGGACCCGATTCTTGAAACAATCCCTTATTGCTTTTGGATCTGAGACAGGAGGTATACCCAATTGCTTTGGGTGTCCTATGAAGATGCATTTATCCGCTTTGGGTTTGAGCTTATCAGCCTGAAACTTTTTCACATAAGCGTCGCAGCCCCAAACTTCTAAGAAATGACAGCTTAGGTTTCTCTAAACCATAGTTCATACGGTGTCATCTCATCGGAATTACGTGGTGCGTTATTTAAAGTGAATGTGGTTGTCTCTAATGCCTAACCCATAAACCATTGTGGTAATTCGATAAGAGACATCATGGTATACATCATATCCAATAGGGTGCAGTTATGATGTTCGGACACATCATCACACTATGGTGTTCCAGGCTGTATTAGTTGTGAAACAATTTCCACAATGTCTTAATTCTGTGCCAAACTCGTAATTCAGATATTCATCTCTATGATCATATCATAGATCTTTTATCCTCTTGTCACGACGATCTTTCAACTTCACCCTGAAATTACTTGAACCTTTCAATAATTCAGACTCGTGATTCATCAAGTAAATATACTGAACATCTACTCAAATCATCTGTGAAGTAAGAACATAACGATATCCACTACATGCCTCAGCACTCATTGGACTGCACACATCAAAATGTATTACTTCCAACAAGTTGCTTTCTAGTTTCATTTTACTGAAAACGAGGCTTTCAGTCATCTTGCCCATGTGGTATGATTTGCATGTCTCAAGTGATTCAAAATCAAGTGAGTCCAAACGATCCATCTGTATAGAGTTTCTTCATGCATATCTACCAACAAATATGGTTTGCATGTCTCAATCCTTTCAAAAATGAGTGAGTCCAAAGATCCATCAATATGGAGCTTCTTCATGCGTTTTATACCGATATGACTTACGTGGCAGTGCCACAAGTAGGTGGTACTATCTTATATCTTTTGACATGAACATGTGTATCACTACAATCGAGATTCAATAAACCATTCATTTTAGGTGCAAGACCATTGAAGGTATTATTCAAATAAACAGAGTAACCATTATTCTCCTTAAATGAATAACCGTATCGTGATAGACATAATCCAATCATGTCTACGCTCAACGCAAACACCAAATAACAATTATTTAGGTTTTAATACCAATCTCGATGGTAGAGGGAGCGTGCGATGCTTGATCATATCAACCTTGGAAACACTTCCAACACATATCGTCAGCTCACCTTTAGCTAGTCTCCGTTTATTCCGTAGCTTTTATTTCGAGTTACTAACACTTAGCAACCGAACCGGTATCTAATCCCCTGGTGCTACTAGGAGTACTAGTAAAGTACACATCAACACAATGTATATCCAATATACTCCTATTGACCTTGCCAGCCTTCTCATCTACCAAGTATCTAGGGTAATTCTGCTCCAGTGGCTGTTCCCCTTATAACAGAAGCTCTTAGTCTCGGGTTTGGGTTCAACCTTGGGTTTCTTCACTAGAGCAGCAGCTGATTTGTCGTTTCATGAAGCATCCCTTTCTTGCCCTTGCCCTTCTTGAAACTAGTGGTTTCACCAACCATCAACAATTGATGCTCCTTCTTGATTTCTACAAACATCGCGAATATCTCAAGGATCATCATATATGTCCCTGATATATTATAGTTCATCATGAAGCTCTAGCAGCTTGGTGGTAATGACTTTGGAGAAACATCACTATCTCATCTGGAAGATCAACTCCCACTCGATTCAAATGATTGTTGTACTCAGACAATCTGAGCACAAGCTCAACAATTGAGATTTTCTCCCTTAGTTTGTGGGCTAAGAAAATCGTCGGAGGTCTTATACCTCTTGACGTGGGCATGAGCCTGAAATCCCAATTTCAGCCCTCGAAACATCTCATATGTTTCGCGATGTTTCAAAACGTCTTCGGTGCCTCAACTCTAAACCGTTTAACTGAACTATCACGTAGTTATCAAAATGTGTATGTCAGATGTTCGCAACATCCACAGACAACGTTCGAGGTTTAGCACACTGAGCGGTGCATTAAGGACATAAGCCTTCTATGAAGCAATGAGGACAATCCTCAGTTTACGGACCTAGTCCGCATAATTGCTACTATCAACTTTCAACTAATTTTTCTCTAGGAACATATCTAAACAGTAGAACTAAAGCGCGAGCTACGACATAATTTGCGAAGACCTTTTGACTATGTTCAGGATAATTAAGTTCATCTTATGAACTCCCACTCAGATAGACATCCCTCCAATCATCTAAGTGATTACATGATCCGAGTCAACTAGGCCGTGTCCGATCATCACGTGAGACGGACTAGTCATCATCGGTGAACATCTTCATGTTGATCATATCTACCATACGACTCATGCTCGACCTTTCGGTCTTCTGTGTTCCGAGGCCATGTTTGTACACATGCTAGGCTCGTCAAGTCAACCTAAGTGTTTCGCGTGTGTAAATCTGTCTTACACCCGTTGTATGTGAACGTAAGAATCTATCACACCCGATCATCACGTGGTGCTTCGAAACGACGAACTTTCGCAACGGTGCACAGTTAGGGGGAACACTTTCTTGAAATTTTAATGAGGGATCATCTTATTTACTACCGTCGTTCTAAGCAAATAAGATGTATAAACATGATAAACATCACATGCAATCAAATAGTGACATGATATGGCCAATATCATATAGCTCCTTTGATCTCCATCTTGGGGCTCCATGATCATCATCGTCACCGGCATGACACCATGATCTCCATCATCATGATCTCCATCATCGTGTCTCCATGAAGTTGCCTCGCCAACTATTACTTCTACTACTACAGCTAACGGTTAGCAATAAAGTAAAGTAATTACATGACGTTTATGTTGACACGCAGGTCATAAATAAATTAAGACAACTCCTATGGCTCCTGCCGGTTGTCATACTCATCGACATGCAAGTCGTGATTCCTATTACAAGAACATGATCAATCTCATACATCACATATATCATTCATCTCATCCTTTTGGCCATATCACATGACATAGCATACCCTGCAAAAACAAGTTAGACGTCCTCTAATTGTTGTTTGCATGTTTTACGTGGCTGCTATGGGTTTCTAGCAAGAACGTTTCTTACCTACGCAAAAACCACAACGTGATATGCCAATTGCTATTTACCCTTCATAAGGACTCTTTTCATCAAATCCGATCCGACTAAAATGAGAGAGACAGACACCCGCTAGCCACCTTATGCAACTAGTGCATGTCAGTCGGTGGAACCAGTCTCACGTAAGAGTACGTGTAAGGTCGGTCCGGGCCGCTTCATCCCACAATGCCGCCGAATCAAGATTGGACTAGTAACGGTAAGCATATTGAACAAAATCAACGCCCACAACTACTTTGTGTTCTACTCGTGCATAGTAACTACGCATAGACCTAGCTCATGATGCCACTATTGGGGAACGTAGCAATAATTCAAAATTTTCCTACGTGTCACCAAGATCAATCTATGGAGTCATCTAGCAACAAGGGAGGAGTGGATCTACATACCCTTGTAGATCGCGCGTGGAAGCGTTCAAGAGAACGGGGTTGATGGAGTCGTACTCGTCGTGATTCAAATCACCGATGATCCTAGCGCCGAACGGACGGCACCTCCGCGTTCAACACACGTACAGAGCAGCGACGTCTCCTCCTTCTTGATCCAGCAAGGGGGAAGGAGAGGTTGATGGAGATCCAGCAGCACGACGGCGTGGTGGAAGTAGCGGGATTCCAACAGGGCTTCGCCAAGCGCTGCGGGAGGAGGGAGATGTGTCATGGGAGGGAGAGGGAGGCGCCAGGGCTTAGGTATGGTTGCCCTCCCTTCCCCCACTATAAATAGGGCCAAGGGAGAGAGGGCGCAGCCTTGGCCCTTCCTCCAAGGAAGGGTGCGGCCAGGGGAGGAGTCCCTCCTCCCCAAGGCACCTCAGAGGTGCCTTCCCCCTTTAGGACTCTTCCTTTCCCTCTTCTCTGGGCGCATGGGCCTCTTGGGGCTGGTGCCCTTGGCCCATATAGGCCAAGGCGCACCCCCTACAGCCCATGTGGCCCCCGGGGCAGGTGGCCCCACCCGGTGGTCCCGGTACAATACCGGTGACCCCGAAACTTGTCCCGATGGCCGAAATAGCACTTCCTATATATAATTCTTTACCTCCGGACCATTCCGGAACTCCTCGTGACGTCCGAGATCTCATCCGGGACTCCAAACAACTTTCGGGTTACCGCATACTAATATCTCTATAACCCTAGCGTCACCGAACCTTAAGTGTGTAGACCCTATGGGTTCGGGAGACACGTAGACATGACCGAGACGACTCTCCGGCCAATAACCAACAGCGGGATCTGGATACCCATGTTGGCTCCCACATGTTCCACGATGATCTCATCGGATGAACCACGATGTCAAGGACTTAATCAATCCCGTATACAATTCCCTTTGTCTAGCGGTACGATACTTGCCCGAGATTCGATCATCGGTATCCTGATACCTTGTTCAATCTCGTTACCGGCAAGTCTCTTTACTCGTTCCGTAACACATCATCCCGTGATAAACTCCTTGATCACATTGTGCACATTATGATGATGTCCTACGAGTGGGCCCAGAGATACCTCTTCGTTTACACGGAGTGACAAATCCCAGTCTCGATTCGTGCCAACCCAACAGACACTTTCGGAGATACCTGTAGTGTACCTTTATAGCCACCCAGTTACGTTGTGACGTTTGGCACACCCAAAGCACTCCTACAGTATCCGGGAGTTGCACAATCTCATGGTCTAAGGAAATGATACTTGACATTAGAAAAGCTTTAGCATACGAACTACACGATCTTTGTGCTAGGCTTAGGATTGGGTCTTGTCCATCACATCATTCTCCTAATGATGTGATCCCGTTATCAATGACATCCAATGTCCATGGTCAGGAAACCGTAACCATCTATTGATCAACGAGCTAGTCAACTAGAGGCTTACTAGGGACATGGTGTTGTCTATGTATCCACACATGTATCTGAGTTTCCTATCAATACAATTGTAGCATGGATAATAAACGATTATCATGAACAAGGAAATATAATAATAACTAATTTATTATTGCCTCTAGGGCATATTTCCAACACGCGCCACACCTGGCCGCCTCCTCCTCTTTTCCACTATGGCCTATTAAGGCCCATTAACTCCCCGGGGGGTTCCGGTAAACCCCTGGTACTCCGGGAAATACCCGATACACCTCAGTACCATTCCGGTGTCCGAATATAGTCATCCAATGTATCAATCTTTATGTATTGACCATTTCAAGACTCCTTGTCATGTCCGTGATCTCATCCGGGACTCCAAACTACCTTCGGTACATCAAAACACATAAACTCATAATACTGATCATCATCGAACGTTAAGTGTGCGGAGCCTACGGGTTTGAGAACTATGTAGACATGACCGAGACTCATCTCCTGTGAATAACCAATAGCGGAACCTGGATACTCATATTGGTTCCTACATATTCTATGAAGATCTTTATCGGTCAAACCGCATAACAACATATGTTGTTCCCTTTGTCATCGGTATGTTACTTGCCCGAGATTCAATCGTCGGTAGCATCATACCTAGTTCAATCTCGTTACCAGCAAGTCTCTTCCTCGTTCCGTAATGCATCATCCCGCAACTAACTCATTAGTCACATTGCTTGCAAGGCTTATAGTGATGTGCATTACCGAGAGGGCCCAAAGATACCTCTTCGACAATCGGAGTGACAAATTCTAATCTTGATATATGCCAAATCAACAAACACCATCAAAAACACGTGTAGAGCATCTTTATAATCACCCAGTTATGTTGTGACATTTGATAGTACACTAAGTGTTCCTCCGGTATTCGGGAGTTGCATAATCTCATAGTCATAGGAACATGTATAAGTTATGAAGAAAGCAATAGCAATAAACTAAACGATCATAGTGCTAAGCTAACAGATGGATCAAGTCAATCACATCATTCTCTAATGATGTGATCCCGTTTATCAAATGGCAACTCATTTCTATGGTTAGGAAACTTAACCATCTTTGATTAACGAGCTAGTCAAGAAGAGGCATACTAGTGACACTCTGTTTGTCTATGTATTCACACATGTACTAAGTTTCCGGTTAATACAATTCTAGCATGATATATCATGATATAAGGAAATCTAAATAACAACTTTATTATTGCCTCTAGGGCATATTTACTTCAGTCTCCCACTTGCACTAGAGTCAATAATCTAGATTACACAGTAATGATTCTAACACCCATGGAGTCTTGGTGTTGATCATGTTTTGCTCGTGATAGAGGCTTAGTCAACGGGTCTGCAACATTCAGATCTGTATGTATCTTGAAAATCTCTATGTCTCCCTCCTAGACTTGATCGCGGATGGAATTGAAGCGTCTCTTGATGTGCTTGGTTCTCTTGTGAAATCTGGAATCCTTTGCCAAGGCAATTGCACCAGTATTGTCACAAAAGATTTTCATTGGACCCGATGCACTAGGTATCACACCTAGATCAGATATGAACTCCTTCATCCAGACTCCTTCATTTGCTGCTTCCGAAGCAGCTATGTATTCCGCTTCGCACATAGATCCCACCACGACGCTTTGTTTAGAATTGCACCAACTGATAGCTCCACCATTCAATAAAAATACATATCCGGTTTGTGACTTAGAGTCATCCGGGTCAGTGTCAAAGCTTGCATTGACATAACCATTTACGACAACCTCTTTGTTACCTCCATAAACGAGAAACATATCCTTAGTCCTTTTTAGGTATTTCAGGATGTTCTTGACCGCTGCCTAGTGATCCACTCCTAGATTACTTTGTTACCTCCCTACTAAACTAATAGCAAGGCACACATCAAGTTTGGTACACAGCATTGCATACATGATAGAACCTATGGCTGAAGCACATGGAATGACTTTCATTTTCTCTCTATCTTCTGCAGTGGTCGGGCATTGAGTCTGACTCAACTTCACACCTTGTAACACAGGCAAGAACCCTTTCTTTGCTTGATCCATCTTGAACTTCTTCAAAACTTTATCAAGGTATGTGTTTTGCGAAAGTCCAATTAGGCATCTTGATCTATCTTTATAGATCTTGATGCCCAATATATAAGTAGCTTCACCGAGGTCTTTCATTGAAAAATTCTTATTCAAGTATCCTTCTATGCTATTCAGAAATTCAGTATCATTTCCAATCAACAATATGTCGTTCACATATAATATTAAAAATGCTACAGAGCTCCCACTCACTTTCTTGTAAATACAGGATTCTCCAAAAGTCTGTATAAAACCATATGCTTTGATCACACTATCAAAGCGTATATTCCAACTCCAAGATGCTTGCACCAGTCCATAAATGGATCGCTAGAGCTTACACACTTTGTTAGCACCTTTTGGATCGACAAAACCTTCTGGTTGCATCATATACTACTCTTATTTAAGATATCCATTAAGGAATGCAGTTTTGACATCCATTTGCCAAATTTCATAATCATAAAATGCGGCAATTGCTAACATGATTCAGACGGACTTTAGCATCGCTACTGGTGACAAGGTCTCATCGTAGTCGACTCCTTGAACTTGTTGAAAACCTTTCGCAACAAGTCGAGCTTTGTAGACAGTGACATTACCGTCAGTGTCACTCTTCTTCTTGAAGATCCATTTATTCTATATTGCTTGCCGATCATCAGGCAAGTTAACCAAAGTCCACACTTTGTTCTCATACGTGGATCCCATCTCATATTTCATGGCCTCAAGCCATTTTGCGGAATCTGGGCTCATCATCACTTCGTCATAGTTCGTAGGTTCGCCACGAGTCAAGTAACATCACTTCCAGAACAGGATTACCGTACCACTCTGGTGCGGATCTTATTCTGGTTGACCTACGAGGTTTGGTAGTAACTTGATCAAAAGTTTCATGATCATCATCATTAGCTTCCTCACTAATTGGTGTATGAATCACTTGAACTGATTTCTATGATGAACTACTTTCCAATAAGGGAGTAGGTACAATTACCTCGTCAAGTTCTACTTTCCTCCCACTCACTTCTTTCAAGAGAAACTCCTTCTCTAGAAAGGATCCATTCTTAGCAACGAATATCTTGCCTTCGGATCTGTGATAGAAGGTGTACCCAACAGTCTCCTTTGGGTATCCTATAAAGACACATTTCTACAATTTGGGTTCGAGCTTATCAGGTTGAAACTTTTTTACATAAGCATCGCGGCCCCAAACTTTAAGAAATGACAACTTGGGTTTCTTGCAAAACCACAGTTCATATGGTGTCGTCTCAAAAGATTTCGTTGGTGCCCTATTTAACATGAATGTAGTTGTCTCTAAAGCATAACCCCAAAACGATAGCGGTAAATCAGTAAGAGACATCATAGATCACACCATATCTAATAAACTTTGGTTACGACGTTCGGACACACCATTACGTTGTGGTGTTCCAGGTGGCGTGAGTTGCGAAACTATTTCGCATTGTTTCAAATGAAGACCAAACTCATAGATCAAATATTCACCTCCACGATCAGATTGTAGAAACTTAATTTTCTTGTTACGATGATTTTCCACTTCACTCTGAAATTCTTTGAACTTTTCAAATGTTTCAGACTTATATTTCATGAAGTAGACATACCCATATCTGCTCAAATCATCTGTGAAGGTCAGAAAATAACGATACCTGTCACGAGCATCAACACTCATCGGACCGCATACATCAGTATGTATTATTTCCAATAAGTCTGTTGCTCGTTCCATTGTTCCAGAGAATGGAGTTTTAGTCATCTTGCCCATGAGGCATGGTTTGCAAGCATCAAGTGATTCATAATCAAGTGATTCCCAAAGCCCATCAGCATGGAGTTTCTTCATGCGCTTTACACCAATATGACCTAAACGGCGGGGCCACAAATAAGTTGCACTATCATTATTAAACTTGTATCTTTTGGCTTCAATACTATGAATATGTGTATCACTAATATCAAGATTTAGTAAAAATAGACCACTCATCAAGGGTGCATGACCATAAAAGATATTACTCATATAAATAGAACAACCATTATTCACTGATTTAAATGAATAACCATCTCGCATCAAACAAGATCCAGATATAATGTTCATGCTTAACGCTAGCACCAAATAACAATTATTCAGGTCTAAAACTAATCCCGAAGGTAGATGTAGAGGTAGCGTGCCGACGGCGATCACATCGACTTTGGAACCATTTCCCACGCGCATCGTCACCTTGTCCTTAGCCAATCTTCGCTTAATCTGTAGCCCCTATTTCGAGTTGCAAATATTAGCAACAGAACTAGTATCAAATACCCAGGCGCTACTACAAGCATTAGTAAGGTACACATCAATAACATGTATATCAAATATAACTTTCACTTTGCCATCCTTCTTATCTGCCAAATACTTGGGGCAGTTCTGCTTCCAGTGACCAGTCCCTTTGCAGCAAAAACACTCAGTCTCAGGCTTAGGTCCAGACTTGGGCTTCTTCACTTGAGCAGCAACTTGCTTGTCGTTCTTCTTGAAGTTCCCCTTCTTCCCTTTGCCCTTCTTCTTGAAACTGGTGGTCTTGTTGACCATCAACACTTGATGATCCTTCTTGATTTCTACCTCCTTAGCCTTTAGCATTGCGAAGAGATCGGGAATTGTCTTATCCATCCCTTGTGTTGGGGATATTACTACTGGGCGTAAACCGGCCTATCTGGGCCGGGTTAACCTCGTCAGTAGTTAAGTATGTTAAAGCCCAAGAAGACAGAGGAGGGCTCAAGGCCCATGGTCAGTTCAAGGCCTGTAGCCATAAACCGGTGTTAGTAGTTAACCTATATTGTAAGTTAGGAATAAGTAGAGACCAAACCGGACACATCTATGAGCCGGTATTGGGACTCCGTAAGCCGACGGGAGTCACCCGTGTATATAAGGGGACGACCCGGCGGCGGTTCAAGGACAACAGACAACAGCTCGAGACATAGGTGAAGCTTGTTTGCTCCCTAGTCATCGAAACCCCATCAATTCCATCACAACTAGACGTAGGCTTTTACCTTCACCGAAGGGGCCGAACTAGTATAAACTCTCTTGCGTCCTTGTGTTCGCTTTAACCCCTTCAAGCTAACTCGTCGCGATGGCTCCACGACTAAGTCCTTTCTCTAGGACATGTTTCGTGACAAAACCACGACAGTTAGCGCCCACCGTGGGGCTATCGCACGATGGTTTCCTGTTCTTGGAGGGCCGCTTTGAAGGACTCGAGGGCTACGCTGTAGGCTGGATGACTAAGAGTCGTCGCGGTAAGCTCTACATCGACGACGCAGGCTGGGCCCCGAGGCTGGCTCAATTGAGTACGGGTACCGGGTCCCCTTTGGTAGCATTCACGTTTTCATTGGCAAGATCGGCGAACCGGGCCCTGAGCCGGACATCTGCACCGACCTCGTCGGGACGGCTCAGCGTGCGCGATCCGCCCGGGTTAAACCGGCCATGAAGCGTGCCTTCGTGGGAGTCATCCATGGAGGGAGTTATGAGGACGGATCGGAATTTCGCGGCGCGACCGTCGTTTGTTCCGGTGACGAATCTTCGACCAGAGAAATCGAATCTCTTTATCAGCTACAAGATGGCTGGATTGGGAGCTGTTCCGATGGCGACAGTATTCCGGACCCCTCTGATCTGCCGAACCGGGTTGGAATATTCATGGCCGGAACACAAGCAACACTTCATTCTTTGATAGCTGCGGCAACGATCTCCGGTTCAGCAGCGGCTACGGCTGCCAGGGCAGGAGGCCCTGTGCGCCCGCCGGCTCAGGTTCTATCAGAACTATTTGATGTGGTTGTGCTTATGGCGGAAGTTAATCCGCCGGATCAGGACGTTCACAACGCGGAGATTGCGAAGGTAAAAGAACAGATCACCCAGGCCAAGGCGGATCTGGCGGCTGAGGACGCCAGGATGGCCGCAGAGCGGGCCTCTTTAGACGCACGGGCCTACAGGCTTATGTTGGACCAGAGCGCGTCGCATGAAGTCATGAGGAGGAAGCACCGATCCCGCTTACCCCCGGTTTTCGAGGCCAGAGACCTTTTCAACACTCCAGGACCAAGAGCCGGCAATCCGCTGGAGGGAAACCGGGCAGAAGCCCCTGGGACCAGTGCACCGGTTCAGCCTCGTCAGATGGACCCGCCTCGTCAAAACACCGTTATACCTCAGGCTGCTTTAACACCTCCGGGTCACTACTCCAACCCAATGGACAATCTTGTTGCCGCTGCTGCACGGCTGGAGGCCATTCCAATTGAAGGTGACTCGCCGCAGGCAGTAGAGACGCGACGGGTCAAGGAACTTCTGAGGACAGCTTTGGCCCAACAGGAAGCATACTCGTACAGCCGCGACCGGATCCACTCGACCCCCCGTCCAAGCCGGAGCTATAGCAGACATATGGATGAACCAGCAGTGTCGAGTAATGAATGACGTGGGGCACCCCATGACAACAACCCGGCGGGTGGTGCTGATAACGCTCAGGAAGTGGTGGACCGGGCCCGCGCGCGCAGGGAGGCCGAGTTAGCCACACAGCATCAGGCTCGGCAGCTCATGCCGGTTCGTCCGACCACCTTGACTGAACCTGGTGTTACGTCTAGTTCTTTTGGGGTGCCTTGCCTTATCCCCGCTTTACGCAATGTGCGCCTGCCCAAGGATTTCAAAGGCCCGCACAAGGTACCAAATTACACGGCGGATCAACCTCCGGAGATATGGGTGGAGAGCTATGAGATGGCCATGGAGATGCTTGATGTGGATGACGCGGCGTGTGCGAAATACTTCACCATGATGCTTGAAGGAACGGCCCGTACTTGGTTAAAAAGATTGCTGGCTAACTCTATCAGTTCATGGGCCCAATTACGAGCCTGGTTTATCAGCAATTTTAAGGATACCTGTAAAGAGCCTATGTCGATAGTGGACTTAGCTGCATGCGTCCAGGAGGAAGGAGAATCAACGACTCATTGGGTGTGCCGGGTTTCACAAGTGTTGCACTCCTTAGACCGCATCAACGCTGACACCGCAGTATTAACCCTAGAAGGCAACTGCCAGTTTGGGCCCCTGAAGCTGAAGTTGGGACGGATGAAGCGTCATTGCACTGACATGGGGACCCTCATGGTCGCTTTGGTGAAATATGCTGATTCTGATAGTACCAAGGATCCCGAATCTAATGATGACAAGACAGGGAAAGGGAAGAAGAACAGCAGCTCCAAAGGTCAGCAGCATCACTGGGCAGGCAATGGTGGTGGAGGCAAGCGCAAAGCAGATGGTAACGTGGACTTTGTGGCTAATACCAACGCACAGGACAATGGCCAGCGACGCAAGGGTAGACCGAAAAATCGTAATGGAGCGCCCAACCCTAACCCAAACCGCCTAAACTATCTGCTAAGCCAGCCCTGTCCAAGACATGGGACGAAGGAGGCGCCAGCAAACCACCTTTGGAAGGATTGCTTTATTATGCAGGAGTTCAAGAATTCTAATAATTTCCGGTATGATCACGAATCTGGCGGTGGCTCAGGACGGGCCGGGTTACGGTGGAGGAAGTTCCGGTTCAGGATTCAATGGTAATCCGGGCGGGCATAATGGTCATAATAGTCAGAACAACCAGGGTGGTTACAACCAACAGCAGCAATAGTCAGGTTACCAGAGCAACCCAAAGCAGTTGAGTAATGGGCAGTACCATGTCTTCACCACTAGCTTGGACAAGCGAGACCGGAAAGTTCAGAGGCGGGCGGTCAACTCTGTTGAACCGGCCATACCCCGTTATCTACGTTGGTCTGAACAACCAATCATATGGAGCAGAGAAGATCACCCTCCCCAGGTCAATAATCCGGGTCAGTTGGCTCTGGTGGTGGCGCCTCAGGTGGGAGGTTACAAGTTCACCAAGGTGCTCATGGATGAAGGGAGCAGCATTAACATCCTGTACTATGAGACCTTCCGTCGTATGGGATTAGCAGATAAGAATCTCAAACCGTCTAATACAGTATTCCACGGTGTAGTGCCTGGCAGATCAGCATATCTCGTTGGTAAGATAGCTCTGGAAGTGGCCTTTGGGGATGATCATGATTCCAGGTTAGAGACATTGATGTTTGAAGTGGTGAAAATCCAAAGTCCTTATCATGCCCTGTTTGGGCGACCGGCCTACGCCAAGTTTATGGCTCGGCCCTATTATGTGTATTTGCAGCTCAAGATGCCGGGTCACAAGGGGACAATAACGGTTCACGGAAGCCACAAAATCGCTTTGGAATGCGAGGAAGGAGATGCGGCTTATGCAGAGTCGGTTTGTGCCACCGAGGAGTTGAAGACCTATAAAGACAATGTTGATCCGGCGGACATGACTCCGTTGAAGAAGCCAACTACGGAGCATGATCCGGCCCTGAAATTCAAATCAGCAGCAGAAACTAATCTTGTTGACTTCGTACCTGGTGATTCGTCCAAACAGTTCAGCATCAGTGCCAACTTGGATCCGAAATAGGAAAGCGCGCTCATCGAGTTCATCCGTGAGAATCGGGACATTTTTGCATGGAAGCCCTCTGACATGCCAGGTGTACCGAGGCAACTCGCTGAGCACACACTTAATGTGGATCCTAAATATAAACCGGTGAAACAGTTCCTCCGCCGGTTTAACAAAGAAAGACGCAAGGTAATTGGAGAAGAGGTAGCCAGGCTCTTAGCAGCTGGCTTTATTGTTAAAGTTTTTCACCCTGAGTGGCTTGCCAATCCAGTGCTTGTCCTCAAGAAAAACGGCACCTGGCTCATGTGTGTGGATTACACAGATCTTAATAAGGCTTGTCCAGTAGACCCTTTTTCCCTCCCCCGTATTGATCAAATTATTGATGCTACGACGGGTTGTGAGCGTTTAAGTTTTTTGGATGCGTATTCTGGCTATCATCAGATCAAAATGGCAGTTAAGGACCAGGAGAAGAGTGCTCAAGCAACTTACCAACGGTGTGTACAAAATTGTCTTCACAAGCAGATTGGCCGTGATGTACATGCTTACGTGGATGATATCATGGTTAAGTCCAGGGAGAAGGAGACTCTGATTGATGATTTGAAGGAAACCTTTGATAACCTGAGAACATACAAGATGATGCTTAATCCGGACAAGTGTGTCTTTGGTGTACCGGCGGGCAAGTTATTAGGCTTCTTGGTGTCCAATAGGGGAATTGAGGCTAATCCGGAGAAGATCACAGCCATCACCTCCCTTGCTAAACCAAAGTGTATCAATGATGTGCAGCGCCTGGCAGGCCGGATTGCCGCGTTAAGCCGGTTTATCAGTCGCCTCGGTGAGAAGGCAATCCCTTTGTATCAGATGTTGAAGAAGACGGATCAGTTTGTCTGGAGTGCTGCTGCTGATGAAGCATTTGAGGACTTAAAACGACAATTAGCCAATCCGCCGGTGCTCGCCGCTCCCATTGACAAGGAGCCGTTGCTGCTATATGTTGCTGCCAATGCTCGGGCGGTCAGCGTGGCTATTGTGGTGGAGCGAAAGGAGACAGGCAAGGAGCATCCGGTTCAACGACCGGTCTATTATATCAGTGAGGTGCTAATCGAGTCCAAGCAAAGGTATCCACATTGGCAGAAGCTGGTGTATGGAGTTTTTATGGCAAGACGAAAGCTTAAACAATATTTCCAAGGGCACCCAATTACGGTGGTCAGTTCTGCTCCTTTGGGAGATATCATCCAGAACCGGGAAGCAACTGGCCGGATTGCAAAGTGGGCCATAGAGCTGGGGCCGTACGGTTTGAAGTATGTGCCTCGGACAGCGGTTAAGTCTCAAGCACTTATTGATTTCGTCAATGATTGGACGGAAATGCAAGCACCTGAAGAAAAGCCAGATCACATGTATTGGACCATCCATTTTGACGGATCCAGGCAGTTGGAAGGCTCGGGGGCTGGAGTCGTATTAACTTCCCCACGAGGTGATAAGTTTTGTTATGTTCTCCGCTTAATGTTCCCTTGTACTAACAATGCAGCTGAGTATGAAGCCTTGCTCCATGGTCTCCGGATGGCTAAGGAGATGAATCTAAGTCGAGTTAAGTGCTTCGGTGACTCGGACCTTGTGGCTCAGCAAGTGTCTGGCACTTGGGACTCCAAGGACCCACTCATGGCAGCATATCGTCGGGAGGTGGATACTGTTGCAGGTTATTTCAAAGGCTATCAGGTGGACCACGTGGACCGGCGGAAAAATGAAGCGGCGGACGCTTTAAGCCGGCTGGGCTCTCAGCGCAAACCGGTCCCGCCCAATGTTTTTCTGGATGTGCTGCACAACCCGTCGGTCAAGATCCCTGGTGAAGAGGATTTGGCTATTCCTGATCCGGAGGCTCAATTGGTGGCCGCTCTTCATGTTATTCCGGATTGGACGCTTCCTTACCTGGCGTACAAGAACCGGGGCGAGTTGCCAGAGGATGAGATTCTGGCCCGGCAGATAATCCGGCGATCCAAGTCCATGGCTATCATCAACGGCGAGTTGCATCATTGCAGTGTATCAGGAGCTTTTCAACGTTGCGTGTCTCCTGAAGAAGGCCGTGAAATTTTGCGTGAGATCCACGAAGGAGATTGTGGTCACCACGCCGGTTCAAAGTCTCTGGTGGCTAAAGCGTTTCGCCATGGCTTCTATTGGTTAACTGCTCATGCTGATGCGGAGGATCTGGTCAGACGATGTGATGGTTGCCAAAGGTTTTCAAGACGTGCTCATGTACCGGCTCAAGAATTGAGAATGATTCCAATTACTTGGCCGTTTGCGACTTGGGGGCTGGATATGGTTGGGCCTTTCAAAAGGTCCAAAGATAAGAAGACCCACCTCCTGGTGGCGGTTGACAAGTTTACAAAGGGGGTGGAGGTAGAACCTGTTAGCAAGTGTGATGCGGCCACGGCGGTTCAGTTCATCAAAAAGGTGATTTTCCGGTTTGGCTTTCCGCACAGTATTATCACAGATAATGATACCAATTTGTCCAAAGGTGCTATGAAGGAGTTCTGCGAACGGGAGCACATCCGGCTCGACGTTTCATTAGTGGCACATCCACAGTCCAATGGTCAAGCAAAAAGAGTTAATCAAGAGATCTTGCGAGGCATCAAGCCCCGGCTCATGGTTCCTTTGCAAAGAACACCGGGTTGTTGGGTAGAAGAATTACCATCTGTGTTATGGAGCATCAATACAACACCCAATAGATCAACAGGATATACACCGTTCTTCATGGTTTATGGAGCAGAGGCGGTTCTCCCCAGTGATATCTGTCATGATTCACCTTGTGTGACGGCTTACGTTGAAGTGGACAACGAGACAGCACGGCAAGATGCTTTGGACCAGTTGGATGAAGAGCGTGACATCGCAGCCGCCCGATCGGCGATTTACCAACAGGATCTTCGTCGTTATCACAGTCGCCGAGTCAGAACCAGAACCTTTCAGGAAGGAGATTTGGTGCTTCGGCTCATCCAAGATCAGACTGATATGCATAAGCTATCCCCACCTTGGGAGGGGCCTTTTGTGGTCAGCAAGAATCTGCACAACGGGTCGTACTATCTGATCGATATTCGAGAGCATAAAGACTCGCGCACATCAGAGGAGGAGACCAACAGGCCATGGAACATAGCTCATCTTTGGCCTTACTATACCTGAGCCATTGGCTATACTTGTGTACATATTATGACAATGTATATAGTATGATTAAATATAATAAACCGGAACCTCAGCTAAAGCGGGGTATCTGTTCTTCTATATCATGTGAGGTTACACGGAGTTGCTCTAAAGCGGCCTCCGGTTTACCCCTTGAGTTCGCTTTTTAAAAGCATCATATCACTTGGGGGTTTGGTCGTGTCCGAACCAATACCATGCCTCTTGATAGGCGAGAACCACCAGATCACTTGGGGACTTGGTCATGTCTGAACCAGTCATGCCTCTTGATCGGCCTAAGGCCATAGAATCACTTGGGGGCTTGGTCGAACCCGAACCATGACCATGCCACTTGATCGGCATAAATGCCACGGTTTCATTTGGGGACCTGGCTGACTAGAACCATAGTTACACCTAACGGGAGCTTGGTCGTGTTCGGCCATGGTAACACCATCTGATCAGCTCAAATGAAACCTTTTTTGCAACAATTTTGTCATTGCACTTGATTTACACTTTTCTTTGAAGGGGGGTTTTGTTTTTATTGCATTTTTTAAACCGACAAAGTTTTTTAACCAATCAATTGACGGAACACAGTTCACGTCAATCCGGAGACTATTTGCCCTGTTTGATCCTTGTTGTTAACATCCTCTTATGGAGTAACACAGTGTTTATTATAACCCGGCACGGTTTACCTGGTAAACCACTGTCATATATATACAGGAGCTGTTATCTCCTCCAACAGTGTGGGTTTGCAAAACTCCGCTTCAAGATTGGCCAAGCCAACTTCATGTTCAACGAGGACAGGTATTATGTATCACAAACATTTGGTCATATACTTAAGAATTTTTTTGGATGTTTTGACTTCATATATGCAGACATCATATTCCGCCGGACAGTACAACCGCGGTGGCACTTGAAGAGTTTTTTATTGCAGAAGGTGATTTGGAAAGTTCATCACCACAGGAAGAACAAATTATGCATGAAGGCATATCAACATCAAAAGTATCAGCTACCCTATTACAAGGCAACATGGTGCCCATAATAATATAATTGTTTTTCGCAAAGGAGATGCAGTTTTAAACCGGCTTCCGGTTCAAGCTTGGTCACCAGCCCGGCCTGATGGTTGTGGGTCATCCTGCGTCGCTTCAGCCTCCGTTTCTCTACCCAGTGGCTGGAAATCCACAGTTGTCCAGTCGGTTCCCATTAATGCTTGAAAAACAGCTTCATCATGGATCAGCAATGACGAGTCAATATCGGGAGCGTAAGTATGCTTACGGATTGGAGGGATCAAATTTTCCGATTCATGGATTGGTGCGGCTATTCGCTTGTTCTGACTGTCATATTGGGCTTGATAATGAGACAAGTCTGCTTCTTCAGCCAGTTGACAGACTAGCGGACGTACCTCCCGGTTTATTGATCACAGATCCGCTTCACCAAATTCTGACCCATCTTCCTTCAAGCTGGGATAGCCCTGAGCCGCTTCAATAGGATCAAAATCCGGCACCCAGGCTTTTGCTCGGATTAAGGCATTGATTGCACCAATTCGACCAGCAGATTTCTTCAGCTCTTCAACCCGGGCAGGAAGCACCGACAGTTTCATCAGAGTATCTTGAATCAAAGTGGGCGCCGGTTTGTTATGAGATGCGGTACAGATGATCCGCTGGGCACCAGTATACAATTGTTCAACCAATGCATAGGCGGCTTTCAATTTCTTCCGCACATCTGACCCCAAGTGACCAATGCGTGTCCCTGAAATACCATAAAGGGTTAATAAACCGGCGACTCTGTAAGAAGGCAGAGCCAATTCAGAAGGCAAGCTGGCTTACCAAAGATAGCAGTAGTCATGGCATGCACGTGCCGCTTTATGCTGGTCAGTTCATCCGCTACTGGTTTAAGTGCAGCCTCGGCATCCTCTGCTCGTTTGATTAAAGCGGACTTTTCAGTGGCCCAATCCGCCCGCTTCTTCTTGAAGCTCTCCTTAAGCTGTTCCATGGCGCTTAAAGCGCTGGCCAATTCCTCTTTTGCTTTGGAGGTTTCAGCCTGTTGGGTTTTCAGGTTTTCTTGGAGATCGGTGACTTGGTTTTCTTTCGCCTTCAGCTCCGCCTGCATGCATACAGATATATGCTTCAACAAATCGGTATAAGGATTCAAGTACTAATCACATAAAAAGTTATGCACTTAGTACTTGGGGGCTAATGCATATTCGATCTTCATCTTTCAAGTGTTTACAAAGTCCCAAGATCAATATAAGTATTCAACTTGGCACTTGGGGGCTAATGGCTATTTGCTCATATATATTCTGATGCGGCAGTTTCAATTACTTAAAGTACCGGTTTAACTACGCTAAGTTGAACCAGCCCTTGGGGGCTACATCAGCGAATTTCAAAGCATCAAGATTTATGAAGTCCCGGTTTGAAAGAATATTGCAAACCGGCCCTTGGGGCTAGGAGAGTCAGCAAGAATGGAAGCATACAAGCAGGAAGGAGCATATGGAAGTTACCTCATATTTATCTTTCATCATATTAACCAGACCGGCTTCATAGTTGCGACTGGTATACAGCCGATTCAGATAGCCGGAATAGATATCTTGGGCGGTCATAGTAGCGTAAGTCGTCAGATCAGCATTCCACTTGCCTTTGCTAAAGGCAGCAACTTCCTCCTTGGCAGAATGTTTGGATAAAGCGACAGGATTGCTTGGCTCAGTATGGCCAGTGCCAGTAATGACAACCTCATCATCCTTGGTACCGCCGGGTTGCACTGGAGCTGTTGGCTTGTCAGTAGGTTTTGCTGGACCGATGGAGCTTTCAATCCGGATGGAACCTGTGGGCTGATTGACAGGACTTGAGGTATCAGTAGGTCTCTCTTCAGCAATAGGATCATCATCTTGCTGCGGTGGATCGTTGGGAATATCCTCAGGAATAGCCGCTTCAACATTGGGTGTCTTGCCTGCTTCAAGAATGACATCTTCTTCGATCGTTTTGTCCAGGTGGGCCTTCTTGCTTTGCCTAGGTTTGGCCCTGAGAAGAATAATAAAATCAAATACAGCATATTTTCTAAGGCAATGTACTGCAAACATCACAAGAAATATAGCTTACCCAAGCATCATTTTAAGCGGTGGGAGCTGAGTAGCCGATGACTCGCCAGAAGATGAGTGGGAAGTAACCTGGTAATCGGAGTCAGACGGATTAAGAGGTTGACGAAAGCATCCCGCTTTAGGACAAGCACTGACAAGCAAATTAGAGACCTCTGAATGGCGTTTCCGAACCGGACTATTCGGTAAACCGGCGGAGGTAACTACCTGGCCGCTGTGCCGGGTTGTGCGACGAGCTTCGTGTTGTTGGGTCTTCATAAGAAATTTAGGATCCAAATAAGCAAGAGGATGAGAAAATTTAACTTTCCGGTTTGCCTGGCGGATTTTTTGTGAAGGCAAAGTTTCTGAATCGGAAGAGAGAATAATTACCTCTGCAACATCCGCGTGGCTGGCTTCGGCATCATCCTGACAAATATCATCATCAATAAGACGCATGAAAAATAAACCAAGTGAGTCAAGCTCTACCTCAAAATCCGGATTATCCACATCATCATCAGGGGCCGGATTAGAAGATGCAGTGGTTCTTTTCCTGTGGGCAGTCTTCTTCACAGCTTTAGTCTTTTGCCGAGTTGCTCTTTCCGGTTTGTCTGGTTTTTCTGGTTTCTCCTGCGGCAGTTTTTTGCTCCAAAACGGATCATTGCCCTGATTACGCATACACTGATATTAAACAATGACCAGACATATCAATAACAGATTCAGCAAAGAGAAAAATTAAAGTCTTACAGCTGGCGGTTTGTTGGTGGCGCAGAAGGGAAGCAGGCCGGTTCTAGCGCAGACGTGTTCCGGTTCATTGAGCATCTTATTCACAGCCTCTGTGATTTCTTCATCGGAGAGCTGGATTTTGAATGTCGCAGTGGGTCATCCACACTGTCAGTATACTCGCACATCAAACCGGAGCGCCGACTAAGGGGCAGTATGCTCCATGATATCCAACAGCGAGCGAGATCAACCCCTGTTAAGCCGTTGGCCATAAAGGCTCTGAGCTTTGACAGTTGGGGAGCATATTTGCTTCTCTCCTGGGCAGTCAATCTCTGAGGAAAAGGGTGTGTATTGCTGAGCCGCTCCGGACGAAAGCCAGGCAAGGGATTCTCACCAGCAGGGGAGGTGTCTTTGCAGTAGAACCATGTCTGATTCCACTCCTTGGGGTGACTGTGCAGCTTGGCGTGAGGGTATGTGACCTCTTTCCTTTTCTGAATCGCCACGCCACCCAACTCCGTATTAGAGCCATCAGTAAACTCGGTACGGCGGTTTAGATGGAAAAGGTCTCTGAACAATTCCACTGTGGGCTCCTCTTGAAAGAACACCTCACAGAGCACTTGGAAGTGACACATATTTGTAACAGAGTTGGGGCCAGTGTCTTGCGGATGGAGTTGGAAATCGGCTAAGACATCCCGGTAAAATTTAGAACCGGGCGGTTTAAAGCCCCGGGCTAAGTGATCTACGAAAACAACAACCTCTCCTTCTCGAGGTGTGGGAGGGCATTCTTTGCCAGGAGCCCTCCAATGGATGGTATCTTTGCTGCCCAAAGCGCCAATCAGGACTAAATCGTCCAGTTGATCCTCTGTGACGCGAGAAGGAACCCAATTGCACTCATATACTTGCTTGGCCATGATGGAATCTACAAGGTAGAAGATCCCGGTTCAAAAATGCATTTGATCAAGGTACGTTGGTATATGCACTGGTAAACCGGAGACAGAACTATCTGAACCGGAGTTTCATGAAGCAACCAACATCTGGCGGTTCAACAAGGGGACTAATGGCATATACCGGTTTGGAAAATTTTCTATAAGGTTAAACCGCCTGATCTAAGCATTAAAAATCTGAGATTGCGGATGGACAGGTACGCAGAAACATGTTTCACAAGAGTTCTTTACAGCATTGGATCTGAAGCAAGTTCAGAAAAAAGATAAATACTTAGAGGTTCAAGGGAGCAGTACCGAACCAATGAGCAAAACGTTCATATAGATCTATGGTTTGAGATGCATAAGTGAAGGCGAAAGGTCAAACAACTATCATTGCACAGAGTAAAGACTTGCGGATTCATCCAAAGATCTATCATATGAGCAAGAGGCAGACGGTGAACACTAAAGAACTACGAAACCCTAGGCCAGATCTGCGGGGGAAAGGATAGAAGATTTACCGGAGCTGAGGAAGATGCAGAAGGTTGCCGCGGTGTTCTGGTGCGCTCAGGTTGATGCAGCGGCCAAGGATGAGGCAGAGGTCAACGGCGGCGGTGGAGCTCCGAGGCTGGCGACACAAGGAAGATGAAGAAGGCATGGAAGGAGAAAAGAAATGACCCTTCGGTCCTATTTATAAGGCGAAAGAACATAAGTCAGGCGCGGCAATCAAGGGGCCACAAAACAGAGTTGTCGCCTCGATTTCCGCCGATCTATTAAACAAAGAAACATAATGGATAGCTTCGTTATGAAAGGTGACGTCACTCCGGCTTACAGCAATCAGAGAAGATGACATCATGGCGGTTTACCAATTTATAAGAAGATGTTGAAGGTGAAGTTTTTATAAAAGGATTGACATGAACCCGTTGAAATCAATCTGGGGCCTAATGTTGGGGATATTACTACTGGGCGTAAACCGGCCTATCTGGGCCGGGTTAACCTTGTCAGTAGTTAAGTATGTTAAAGCCCAAGAAGACAGAGGAGGGCTCAAGGCCCATGGTCGGTTCAAGGCCTGCAGCCATAAACCGGCGTTAATAGTCAACCTATATTGTAAGTTAGGAATAAGTAGAGACCAAATCGGACACATCTATGAGCCGGTATTGGGACTCCGTAAGCCGACAGGAGTCACCCGTGTATATAAGGGGACGACCCGGCGGCGGTTCAAGGACAACAGACAATAGCTCGAGACATAGGCGAAGCTTGTTTGCTCCCTAGTCATTGAAACCCCATCAATTCCATCACAACTAGATGTAGGCTTTTACCTTCACCGAAGGGGCCGAACTAGTATAAACTCTCTTGCGTCCTTGTGTTCGCTTTAACCCCTTCAAGCTAACCCGTCGCGATGGCTCCACGACTAAGTCCTTTCTCTAGGACATCTGCCATGACAAAACCACGACACCTTGTGTATTATAGTTCATCATGAAGCTTTTGTAGCTTGGTGGCAGTGATTGAAGAACTCTGTCAATGACACTATCAACTGGAAGATTAACTCCCAGCTGAGTCAAGTGATTGTGGTACCCAGACATTCTGAGTATATGTTCACTGACACAAATATTCTCCTCCATATTGTAGCTATAGAACTTATTAGAGACTTCATATCTCTCAATTGGGGCATTTGCTTTAAATATTAACTTCAACTCCTGGAACATCTCATATGCTCCATGACATTCAAAACGTCGTTGAAGTCCCGGTTCTAAGTCGTAAAGCATGGCACACTGAACTATTGAGTAGTCATCAGCTTTGCTCTGCCAGACGTTCTTAACGTCATCAGTAGCATCTACAGCAGGCCTAGTACCTAGCGGTGCTTCTAGGACGTAATTCTTCTGTGCAGCAATGAGGATAATACTCAAGTTACAGACCCAGTCCATGTAGTTGCTACCATCATCTTTCAACTTAGCTGTCTCTAGGAACGATTAAAATTCAACGGAACAATAGCACGGGCCATTTATCTACAACAACATAGACATGCAAAATACTATCAGGTACTAAGTTCATGATAAATTAAAGTTCAATTAATCATATCACTTAAAAACTCCCACTTAGATAGACATCCCTCTAATCATCTAAGTGATCACGTGATCCATATCAACTAAACCATGTCCGATCATCACATGAGATGGAGTAGTTTTCAATGGTGAACATCACTATGTTGATCATATCCACTATATGATTCACGCTCGACCTTTCGGTCTCAGTGTTCTGAGGCCATATCTGCATATGCTAGGCTCATCAAGTTTAACCCGAGTATTTTGCTTGTGCAAAACTGGCTTGCACCCGTTGTATGTGAACATAGAGCTTATCACACCCGATCATCACGTGGTGTCTCGGCACGGCAAACTGTAGCAATGGTGCATACTCAGGGAGAACACTTATACCTTGAAATTTAGTGAGAGATCATCTTATAATGCTACCGCCGTACTAAGCAAAATAAGATTCATAAAGGATAAACATCACATGCAATCAATATAAGTGATATGATATGGCCATCATCATCTTGTGCCTTTCATCTCCATCTTCAAATCACTATCCTGATGACCATCGTCACCGGCTTGACACCTTGATCTCCATCGTAGCATCATTATTGTCTCGCCAACTATAGCTTCTACGACTATTGCTACCGCTTAGTGATAAAGTAAAGCAATTACATGGCGATTGCATTTCATACAATAAAGCGACAACCATATGGCTCCTGCCGGTTGCTGATAACTGTGTTACAAAACATGATCATCTCATACAATAATTTATATAATCACGTCTTGACCATATCACGTCACAACATGCCCTGAAAAATAAGTTAGACGTCCTCTACTTTGTTGTTGCAAGTTTTACGTGGCTGCTACGGGCTTAGCAAGAACCGTTCTTACCTACGCATCAAAAACCACAACGCGGTGTAGTGATTGCTTTTTGATCTTCAGAAAGATCCCTATTCGTTGAATCCGATTCAACTAAAGTTGGAGAAACTGACACCCACCAGCCACCTGTGTGCAAAGCACGTCGGTAGAACCAGTCTCATGAACGCAGTCATGTAATGTTGATCCGGGCCACTTCATCCAACAATACCGCCGAATCAAGAAACAACTAGTAACAGCAAGCAATATGTATATACCCAAGCCCACAACTCCTTTGTGTTCTACTCATGCATATAACATCTACGCATAGACCTGGCTCTGATGCCATTGTTGGGGAACGTAGTATTTCAAGAAATTACCTACGATCACGCAAGATCTATCTAGGAGAAGCATAGCAACGAGCGGGGAGAGTGTGTCCACTTACCCTCGTAGACCGAAAGCGGAAGCGTGAAGTAACGCGGTTGATGTATTCGAACGTCTTCGCGATCCAACCGATCAAGTGCTGAATGCACGGCACCTCCGCGATTTGCACACGTTCAGCTTGATGATGTCCCTCGAACTCTAGATCCAGCTGAGACCGAGGGAGAGTTTCGTCAGCACGATGGCGTGTTGACGGTGATGATGAAGTTACCGACGCAGGGCTTCTCCTAAGCACTATGACAATATGATCGAGGTGGAAATCTGTGGAGGGGGCACAACACATGGCTAAGATCAACTTGTGTGTCTATGGGGTGCCCCCTTCCCCGTATATAAAGGAGCGGAGGAGGGGCGGGCCAGCCTCCTAGGGCACGCCCCAAGGGGGATTCCTACTCCTACTAGGAGTAGGTTTCCCCCCTTTCCCAGTCCAACTAGGAGGGGGAAGGAAGGGAAGAGGGAGAGAAGGAAAGGGGGGCCGCCCCCCCCCCCCAAACCCTACCCCAATTCGTATTGGGCCTAGAGGGGTGCGCACCACACCTAGCCACCTCCTCCTCTCTTCCACTATGGCCTATTGAGGCCCATTAACTCGCCGGGGGGTTCCGGTAACCCCCCGGTACTCCGGTAAATACCCGATACACCTCGGAACCATTCCGGTGTCCGAATATAGTCATCCAATATATCAATCTTTATGTCTCAACCATTTCGAGACTCCTCGTCTTGTACGTGATCTCATCTGGGACTCTGAACTATCTTCGGTACATCAAAACACATAAACTCATAACACCGATCGTCATTGAACGTTAAGCGTGCGGACCCTACGGGTTCGAGAATTATGTAGACATGATCGAGACTCATCTCCGGTCAATAACCAATATCGGAACCTGGATACTCATATTGTTTCCTACATATTCTATGAAGATCTTTATCGGTCAAACCGCATAACAACATACGTTGTTCCCTTTGTCATCGGTATGTTACTTGCCCGAGATTCGATCGTCGGTATCTCAATACCTAGTTCAATATCGTTACCGGCAAGTCTCTTTACTCGTTCTGTAATGCAACATCTCGTAACTAACTCATTAGTCACATTGCCTTCAAGGCTTATAGTGGTGTGCATTACCGAGAGGGCCCAGAGATACCTCTCCGACAATCGGAGTTACAAATCATAATCTCGATCTATGCCAACTCAACAAACACCATCGGAGACACCTATAGAGCATCTTTATAATCACCTAGTTACGTTGTGACGCTTGATAGTACACTAAGTGTTCCTCCAATATTCGGGAGTTGCATAATCTCATAGTCATAGGAACATGTATAAGTTATGAAGAAAGCAATAGCAATAAACTAAACGATCATAGTGCTAAGCTAATGGATGGGTCAAGTCAATCACATCATTCTCTAACGATGCGATCCCGTTTATCAAATGACAACTCATGTCTATGGTTAGGAAACTAAACAATCTTTGATTAACGAGCTAGTCAAGTAGAGGCATACTAGTGACACTCTGTTTGTCTATGTATTCACACATGTACTAAGTTTCTGGTTAATACAATTCTAGCATGAATAATAAACATTTATCATGATATATGGAAATATAAATAACAACTTTATTATTGCCTCTAGGGCATATTTCCTTCATAACTCTGTCCTCACAAATATGGTTCTCTATATGCTTTATTTCTTCCAACTCCGAAAAGGGTCCTGCAAAGACTCGACTATTTCTGATCCAGATTCTTTTGGCAAGGAGACGGAGAAAAGAAAAATACAGACTAGCCAAGTGAAGTGTGGTTTGTAGGTCGAAAGACCAAGGTGGACTTGGAGTTCATGACCTGCAGGTCAAGAACGAGGCTCGCCTTAGTAAATGGTTGTTCAAACTTCTTACTGCGGATGGTGTTTGGCAAACCCTACTGTGCAACAAGTATCTAGACCACAAGGCGGTGTCTCAGGTGTTGGGTAACGCAGAAATTTCAAAAAAAATCCTACACACACGCAAGATCCATCTAGGTGATGCATAGCAACGAGGGGAAGAGTGTTGTCCACGTACCCTCATAGACCGTACGCGGAAGCGTTATGACAATGCGGTTGATGTAGTCGTACATCTTCATGATCCGACCGATCCTAGCACCGAAGGTACGGCACCTCTGCGATCTGCACACGTTCATCTCAGTGACGTCCCACAAACTCTAGATCCAGCTGAGTGTCAAGGGAGAGCTTCGTCAGCACGACGGCGTGATGACGGTGATGATGAAGTTACCGACGCAGGGCTTTGCCTAAGCACTACAACGATATGACCGAGGTGGAAATCTGTGGAGGGGGGCACCGCACACGGCTAAATAATCAACTTGTGTGTCTATGGGGTGCCCCCCTCCCCCGGATATAAAGGAGTGGAGGAAGGAGAGGGCCGGCCCTCTATGGCGCGCCCAAGGGGGGAGTCCTACTCCCAGTGGGAGTAGGATTCCTCCTTTCCCTTGTTAGAGTAGGAGAGAAGGAAAGGGGAGAGAGAGGGAAGGGAGGGGGACCGGCCCCCACCCAATTCGGATTGGGAAAGGGGGGCGCCCTACACCTTGGCCTTGCTCTCCTCTTTTCCACTAAGGCCCAATAATGCCCATATACTCCCCGGGGGGTTCTGGTAACCCCCGGTACTCCGGTAAATGCCCGAACTCACACGGAACCATTCCGATGTCCAAACATAGCCTTCCAATATATCGATCTTTATGTCTCGACCATTCTAAGACTCCTCGTCATGTCTGTGATCATATCCGGGACTCTGAACTACCTTCGGTACATCAGAACACATAAACTCATAATACCGATCGTCATCGAATGTTAAGCGTGCGGACCCTACAGGTTCGACAACTATGTAGACATGACCGAGACTCATCTTCGGTCAATAACCAATAGCGGAACCTGGATGCTCATATTGGTTCCTACATATTTGTACGAAGATCTTTATTGGTCAACCCGCATAACAACATACGTTGTTCCATTTGTCATCGGTATATTACTTGCCCGAGACTCGATCGTCGGTATCTCAATACCTAGTTCAATCTCGTTACCAGCAAGTCTCTTTACTCGTTTCATAATGCAACATCCCATAACTAACTCATTAGTCACATTGATTGCAAGGCTTATAGTGATGTGCATTATCGAGAGGGCCCAAAAATACCTCTCTGATACACGGAGTGACAAATCCTAATCTCGATCTATGCCAACTCAACAAACAGCATCGGAGACACCTATAGACCATCTTTATAGTCACCCAGTTACGTTGTGACGTTTGATAGCACACTAAGTGTTCCTCCGGTATTCGAGAGTTGCATAATCTCATAGTCATAGGAACATGCATGTATAAGTTATGGAGAAAGCAATAGCAGTAAACTAAACGATCATCGTGCTAAGCTAATAGATGGGTCAAGTCAATCACATCATTCTCTAATGATGTGATCCCGTTCATCAAATGGCAACTCTCTGTCCATGGTTAGGAAACTTAACCATCTTTGATTAACGAGCTAGTCAAGTGGAGGCATACTAGTGACACTCTGTTTGTCTATGTATTCACACATGTACTAAGTTTCCGGTTAATACAATTCTAGCATGAATAATAAACATTTATCATGATATAAGGAAATATAAATAACAACTTTATTATTGCCTCTAGGGCATATTTCCTTCAGTCTCCTACTTGCACTAGGGTCAATAATCTAGATTACACAGTAATGATTCTAACACCCATGGAGTCTTGGTGTTGATCATGTTTTGCTCGTGATAGAGGCTTAGTCAACGGGTCTGCAACATTCAGATCCATATGTATCTTGCAAATCCCTATGTTTCCCTCCTTAACTTGATCGCAGATGGAATTGACGCGTCTCTTGATGTGCTTGTTTCTCTTGTGAAATCTGGATTCCTTTGCCAAGGCAATTGTACCAGTATTGTCACAAAAGATTTTCATTGGAACCGATGCACTAGGTATGACACCTAGATCGGATATGAACTCCTTCAATCATACTCCTTCATTTGCTGCTTCTGAAGCAGCTATGTACTCCGCTTCACATGTAGATCCCGCCACAACGCTCTGCTTGGAACTGCACCAACTGACAGCTCCACCATTCAATAAAAATATGTATCCGGTTTGTGACTTAGAGTCATCTGGATCAGTGTCAAAGCTTGCATCGACGTAACCGTTTACGATGAGCTCTTTGTCACCTCCATAAACGAGAAACATATCCTTAGTCCTTTTCAGGTATTTCAGGATGTTCTTGACCACTGTCCAGTGATCCACTCCTGGATTACTTTGGTACCTCCCTGCTAAACTAATAGAAAGGCACACATCAGGTCTGGTACACAGCATTGCATACATGATAGAACCTATGGCTGAAGCATAGGGAATGAATTCCATTTTCTCTCTATCTTCTGCAGTGGTCGGGCATTGAGTCTGACTCAACTTCACACATTGTAACACATGCAAGAACCCTTTCTTTGCTTGATCCATTTTGAACTTCTTCAAAACTTTATCAAGGTATGTGCTTTGTGAAAGTCCAATTAAGTGTCTTGATCTATCTCTATAGATCTTGATGCTCAATATATAAGCAGCTTCACCGAGGTCTTTCATTGAAATTTTTTTATTCAAGTATCCTTTTATGCTATTCAGAAATTCAGTATCATTTCTGGTCAGCAATATGTCATCCACATATAATATCAGAAATGCTACAGAGCTCCCACTCACTTTCTTGTAAATACATACTTCTCCAAAAGTTTGTATAAAACCATATGCTTTGATCACACTATCAAAGCGTATATTCCAACTCCGGGAGGCTTGCACCAGTCCATAAATGGATCGATGGAGCTTGCACACTTTGTTAGCACCTTTTGGATCGACAAAACCTTCTGGTTGCATCATATACAACTCTTCTTTAAAATATCCATTAAGGAATGCAGTTTTGACATCCATTTGCCAAATTTTATAATCATAAAATGCGGCTATTGCTAACATGATTCGGACGGACTTAAGCATCGCTACGGGTGAGAAGGTCTCATCGTAGTCAACTCCTTGAACTTGTCGAAAACCTTTTGCAACAAGTCGAGCTTTGTAGACAGTAACATTACCATCAGCGTCAGTATTCTTCTTGAAGATCCATTTATTCTCTATGGCCTGCCGATCATCGAGCAAGACAACCAATGTCCACATTTTGTTCTCATACATGGATCCCATCTCAGATTTCATGGCCTCATGCCATTTTGCGGAATCTGGGGTCATCACCGCTTCCTCGTAGTTCGTAAGTTCGTCATGGTCAAGTAACATGACCTCCAAAACAGGATTACCGTACCACTCTGGTGCGGATCTTACTCTGGTTGACTTACAAGGTTCGCTGTAACTTGATAAGAAGTTTCATGATCATCATCATTGGCTTCCTCACTTACTGGTGTAGGAATCACTGGAATTGGTTTCTGTGATGAACTACTTTCCAATAAGGGAGTAGGTACAATTACCTCATCAAGTTCTACTTTCCTCCCACTCACTTCCTTCGAGAGAAACTCCTTCTCTAGAAAGGATCCATTCTTAGCAACGAATATATTGCCTTCGGATCTGTGATAGAAGGTGTAGCCAATAGTCTCCTTTGGGTATCCTATGAAGACACATTTCTCCGACTTGGGTTTGAGCTTATCAGGTTGATGCTTTTTCACATAAGCATCGCAGCCCCAAACTTTAAGAAACGACAACTTGGGTTTCTTTCCAAACCACTGTTCATAAGGTGTTGTCTCAACGGATTTTGATGCTGCCCTATTTAACATGAATGCAGCCGTCTCTAAAGCATAACCCCAAAACGATAGCGGTAAATCAGTAAGAGACATCATAGATCGCACCATATCTAATAAAGTGTGGTTATGACGTTCGGACAACCATTACGTTGTGATGTTTCAGGTGGCGTGAGTTGTGAAACTATTCCGCATTGTTTCAAATGAAGACCAAACTTGTAACTCAAATATTCTCCTCCACGATCAGATCATAGAAACTTAATTTTCTTATTACGATGATTTTCTTATCACTCTGAAATTCTTTGAACTTTTCAAATGTTCCAGACTTATGTTTCATCAAGTAGATATACCCATATCTGATGAAATCGCCTATGAAGGTAAGAAAATAACGATACCCGCCGCGAGCATCAACACTCATCGGACCACATACATCAGTATGTATTATTTCCAACAAGTCTGTTGCTCGCTCCATTGTTCCGGAGAACGGAGTCTTAGTCATCTTGTCCATGAGGCATGGTTCGCAAGCATGAAGTGATTCACAATCAAGTGATTCCAAAAGTCCATCAGCATGGAGTTTCTTCATGCGCTTTACACCAATATGACCTAAAAGGCAGTGCCACAAATAAGTTGCAATATCATTATTAAACTTATATCTTTTGGCTTCAATACTATGAACATGTGTATCACCACTATCAAGATTTAGTAAAAATAGACCATTCATCAAGGGTGCATGACCATAAAATATATTACTCATATAAGTAGAACAACCATTATTCTCTGATTTAAATGAATAACCGTCTCGCATTAAACAAGATCCAGATATAATTTTCATGCTCAAGGCTGCCACCAAATAACAATTATTTAGGTCTAAAACTAATCCTGAAGGTACATGTAGAGGTAGCATGCCGACGGCGATCACATCGACTTTGGAACCATTTCCCACGCGCATCGTCACCTCGTCCTTAGCCAATGTTTGATTAATCCGTAGCCCCTGTTTTGAGTTGCAAATATTAGCAACAGAACCAGTATCAAATACACAGGTGCTACTGCGAGCATTAGTAAGGTACACATCAATAAAATGTATATCAAATATACCTTTCACTTTGCCATCCTTCTTTTCCGCCAAATACTTGGGGCAGTTCTGCTTCCAGTGACCAGTACCTTTGCAGTAGAAGCACTCAGTCTAAGGCTTATGTCCAGACTTGGGCTTCTTCACTTGAGCAGCAACTTGCTTGCCGTTCTTCTTGAAGTTCCCCTTCTTCCCTTTACCCTTTTTCTTGAAACTTGTTGACCATCGACACTTGATGCTCCTTCTTGATTTCTACCTCCACAACCTTTAGCATTGCAAAGAGCTCGGGAATCGTCTTATCCATCCCTTGCATATTATAGTTCATCATGAAGCTTTTGTAGCTTGGTGGCAGTGATTGAAGAACTCCGTCAATGACACTATCATTGGGAAGATTAACTCCTAGCTGAGTCAAGTGGTTGTGGTACCCAGACATTCTGAGTATATGTTTACTGACAGAACTATTCTCCTCCATTTTGCAGCTGTAAAACTTATTGGGGACTTCATATCTCTCAATCCGGGCATTTGCTTCAAATATTAACTTCAACTCCTGGAACATCTCATATGCTCCATGACGTTCAAAACGTCATTGAAGTCCCGGTTCTAAGCCGTAAAGCATGGCACACTGAACTATCAAGTAGTCATCAGCTTTGCTCTGCCAGGTGTTCGCAACATCTGGCGTTGCTCGTGCAGCGGGTTTGTCACCTAGCGGTGCTTGCAGGACGTAATTGTTCTATGCGGCAATGAGGATAATCCTCAAGTTACGGACCCAGTCTGTCTAATTGCTACCATCATCTTTCAACTTATCTTTCTCTAGGAATGCATTAAAATTCAACGGAACAACAGCACAGGCCATCTATCTACAACAACATAGACATGCAAAATACTATCAGGTACTAAGTTCATGATAAATTAAAGTTCAGTTAATCATATTACTTAAGAACTCCCACTTAGATAGACATCCCTCTAATCATCTAAGTGATCATGTGATCCATATCAACTAAACCATGTCCGATCATCATGTGAGATGGAGTAGTTTTCAATGGTGAACATCACTATGTTGATCATATCTACTATATGATTCACGCTCGACCTTTCGGTCTCAGTGTTCTGAGGCCATATCTGCATATCCTAGGCTCGTCAAGTTTAACCCGAGTATTCCAGGTGTGCAAAACTGGCTTGCACCCATTGTATGTGAACGTAGAGCTTATCACACCCGATCATCACGTGGTGTCTCGGCACAACGAACTGTAGCAACGGTGCATACTCAGGGAGAACACTTGTACCTTGAAATTTAGTGAGAGATCATCTTATAACGCTACCGCCGAACTAAGCAAAATAAGATGCATAAAGGATAAACATCACATGCAATCAATATAAGTGATATGATATGGCCATCATCATCTTGTGCCTTTGATCTCCATCTCCAAAGCACCGTCATGATCACCATCGCCACCGGCTTGACACCTTGATCTCCATCGAAGCATCGTTGTCGTCTCGCCAATTATTGCTTTTATGACTATCGCTACCACTTAGTGATAAAGTAAAGCAATTACATGGCGATTGCATTTCATACAATAAAGCGACAACCATATGGCTCCTGCCAGTTGCCGATAACTTTGTTAAAAACATGATCATCTCATACAATAAAATTTAGCATCATGTCTTGACCATATCACATCACAACATGCCCTGCAAAAACAAGTTAGATGTCCTCTACTTTGTCGTTGCAAGTTTTTACGTGGCTGCTACGAGCTTAGCAAGAACCGTTCTTACCTACGCATCAAAAACTACAATGTGGTATAGTGATTGCTTTTTGATCTTCAGAAAGAACCATGTTCATTGAATCCGATTCAACTAAACTTGGAGAAACTGACACCCACTAGCCACCTGTGTGCGAAGCACGTTGGTAGAACTAGTCTCACGTAAGCGTACGCGTAATGTCGGTATGAGCCGCTTCATCCAACAATACCGCTGAATCAAGAATCAACTAGTGATTGTCGTGGTTCTAAGTCTGACAGTAGATTAGGGGGTACGTAAGAGGAGACAAGATCCTAGCTACGATGAGGTTGTGCACGCAAGATTTACGAGTTCAGGCCCTTCATGGAGGAAGTAACAGCCCTACGTCTCGGTGCCCTGAGGCGGTCGACTGGATTATGCGTGAAGTTACAGGGGGTGCGAACCCTTGTCTCAGTGGTGGGGGTGGCTTATATATAGTGCGCCAAGACCCCAGCCAGCCCACATTACAAGGAGTTCAATGTACATAAAGGTGAGGTGTTACTGGTAACGCCAACAATAAAGTCATATAAATGATCATTAACACTACAGAGTGAATGCCTGACCGTTGCCATCCCAAGTGACTTTGGATCTTCTGTACTCTGAGTGGTTTCTTGTATGGTCGAGTGATGGTGTACTGGTCAAATGGAATTGGGCTATCCGAGTGGAGTTGTTGGTCGAGTGGGTTGCACTCTGAGGTGATTCCAGTCGGTGGAAATTACTATGCTTTGAATGATGTTGATCTTTGGGTAGTGTCCTTGGGAAGGGCATCTAGGTCAGGCCCATTACCCTACCCTAGGTACATGTCATCGCCATTAGCCCCCGAATGGATCGAGGTGTGAGGAAAGGAAGAGGTTGGAGGTAGTTCCGACTCAATTTTTATGCTCCAAAGGCATCTTGCTTGGGAAGGTGAACTATTTTTGAAACTTCAACCTTATTTTCAGTCACCTTGATCCATTCAGAACCTATCGAGTGAACTTATACTGGAACACTTCGAGTGTTGGAGAGGAATGAAATCTTTGGCATGATTGACTGCGCTGCCATCTCCGGATCTCACGGGATTCAAAATTTGGGGAAGCGTGCAGGACAGAGTGCGCCACAGTAATTGGGACGGATTAGGCAAGGACACCTCGATTTCCATGCCACCTTTTTCGCCACATATTGAGCGCGCAGCTGTTGTGGGATTTGACAGGATTTCCTGGGCCCTCATGTCAGTCACTCGGAAACAGGCACATAAAAGACTTCGCGGCCAGTGAGTCTGCACAGCGTTCCCCATTCTCCTTCTCCTCCCTCTGTTTCCACATCTCGCCCTCTGCCACTCTCGACACCACCGCACCACTTGTGAGTAGTCCGCGGCGATGGGGAAGGACAAGACGGCAGCTCTAGAGCGCGCCAAGAAAGTGACGGTGACGACGGCAGCGAAGCTGAAAGGGAAGAAGACGAATCGGGAGGTCCTCCTCGAGGTCTGGCCTGTCGCCCGGCTGGATCTAGGGTGACTGGATCCGCTCCACGATCCAGCTGGAGGACATGGAGGATCTGGCCTTGGGAGGTTTGATTGCTCATGGATCTTGGAGGCTTCCCGACAACGGGATCGAGCCGCAGCCGTAGGAGGGTGAGTGTGTCCTCCTTGTGACTCACACCGACCGCGGATTCTCTCTTCCTCCTCATCCTTTTTTCCCGGGCTTTCTGAACTTCTTCAAAGCCTAGGTTCATCACTTTTCCCCCAACACCATCACGTATCTAGTTGTGTTTGTTTCCATGTGTGAAAATTTCTTGGGTTGTCGACCGCATTGGGGTCTCTTCAAACATATCTTCACTTGTCGCTCTTAATCGGTGAAAAAAGCTAATCTGAATGATGAGAAGACTCACGTGATCCAGATGTGTGGATAACTACGTATCCAGATCAGGAGCAAAAGTGCCTTTCCGGCCGTAATCCTTCCCGAGTTAGTTAGAGGGTGGACGCCAACCTAGTTCTACTGCAAGGACCAGCCGACTACTGGTCAGTTGATACGTCTCCAACGTATCTATAATTTTTGATTGTTCCATGCTATTATATTATCTATTTTGGATGTTAATGGGCTTATTTTTACACTTTTATATTATTTTTGGGACTAACCTATTAACCGGAGGCCCATCCCAAATTGCTGTTTTTTTGCCCATTTTAGTGTTTCGTAGAAAAGGAATATCAAACGGGGTCCAAACGGAATGAAACCTTCGGGAACGTGATTTTGGGAACAAACATGATCCAGGGGACTTGGAGTGGACACCAAGCAATCAATGAGGCGGCCACGAGGCAGGGGGCGCACCCACCCCCCTGGGCACGCCCTCCACCCTCGTGGGCCCCTTGTTGCTCCACCGACCTACTTCTTTCTCCTGTATATATCCATATACCCCGCAAACATCCAGGAGCACCACGAAACCCTATTTCTACCACTGCAACCTTCTGTACCCAAGAGATTCCATCTTGGAGCCTTTTCCGGAGCTCCGCCGGGGGGCATTGATCATGGAGGGCCTCTACATCAACTCCATGGCCCCTCTGATGATGTGTGAGTAGTTTACCTCAGACCTACGGGTCCATAGCTAGTAGCTAGATGGCTTCTTCTCTCTCTTTGGATCTCAATACAAAGTTCTCCTTGATTCTCTTGGAGATCTATTCAATGTAACTCTTCTTTTTGCAGTGTGTTTGTCGAGATCCGATGAATTGTGGGTTTATGATCAAGTTTATCTATGAACAATATTTGAATCTTCTCTGAATTATTTTATGTATGATTGGTTTATCTTTGCAAGTCTCTTTGAATTATCAGTTTGGTTTGGCCTACTAGATTGATCTTTCTTGCAATGGGAGAAGTGCTTAGCTTTGGGTTCAATCTTGCGGTGCTCGATCCCAGTGACAGAAAGGGAAATGACACGTATTGTATTGTTGCCATCGAGGATAAAAAGATGGGGTTTATATCATATTGCATGAGTTTATCCCTCTACATCATGTCATCTTGCTTAAGGCGTTACTCTGTTCTTATGAACTTAATACTCTAGATGCATGCTAGATAGCGGTCGATGTGTGGAGTAATAGTAGTAGATGCAGGCAGGAGTCAGTATACTTGTTGTGGACGTGATGCCTATATACATGATCATACCTAGATATTCTCATAACTATGCTCAATTCTATCAATTGCTCGACAGTAATTTGTTCACCCACTGTAATACTTATGCTATCTTGAGAGAAGCCACTAGTGAAACCTATGGCCCCCGGGGTCTATTTTCCATCATACAAGTTTCCAATCTATTTTATTTTGCAATCCTTACTTTCAATCTATATCATAAAAATACCAAAAATATTTATCTTATTATTATCATCTCTATCAGATCTCACTCTTGCAAGTGGTCGTGAAGGGATTGACAACCCCTTTATCGAGTTGGTTGCGAGGTTCTTATCTGTGTGTGTAGGTACGAGGTGACTCGCATGTGGTCTCCTACTGGATTGATACCTTGGTTCTCAAAAACTGAGGGAAATACTTACGCTGCTTTACTGCACCACCCTTTCCTCTTCAAGGGAAAACCAACGCAGTGCTCAAGAGGTAGCAGGAGCTCGGGCAGGAAAGCGCCGTTCGGCAAGACAACCCAAACGACATCAGTGCCCGAGCCAGTGGTCCAGCAGACTGGAGATCTCAATCGGTCTTCCATCACTTTTGTTGATCCCGTGTCGACTGAACGCCCATCAGCATCGACTGCCCAAGACCCTGCTTCATCTGTTCAACCTCATGCCTCAGACCCTCAAGTTGCTGCGACTATTCCACTGTCTCCTCTGTTCGTCACCCATCATGTTCCGGAGGATCAGGCAAGTGCTGCTAAGGAAGCTATATGCCAAGCAGGCCTGATGATGGAGCGGATGAAGACGGCACATGAGACCAGCCAAGCTGCCTATGATGCCAGTGATGCTCTCCAAGCCAATGTCCAGGTTAGTTGATTTCTGACTGACCCTCCGACTTGATGCTTGAGAACTGTTGTTTTCTTATTTGTAAGATGTCCGTGGATGATCGTTTTCACACTTTCAAACTTCATGTGCATCTATTCACCCATTAGGTGTGTTCTTTTATTACACAATCTTCTTCTCTTGAATCAACGTCGAGTGAACTTTCGAGTCAATGGGAGCACGCAGAGTGCACCCATTGGTGTAGTTCCCGAGATCGTCGTCGAATGTTTGATTCGGCGGGGGTCTTAAATCTATGTTGATAAAAAAAATCCACTCGGTCTTGAACGGATCCTGTCAAGTGAATTCTTAAACAGTGGGGGCACGCCAAGTGCACCCATAGGGTGTAGTCCCCGAGACCGTGGTCGACTGCGGGCAGTCAGCCGTGGTCTAAGACCTATTATTTTTTTGAGCGACTGGACTGAACAAGTCGAGTACTAGTGGGGGCACGCCAAGTGCACCCACTAGGTGTAGTCCCCGAGACTACTGTTGAATGTTTGATTCTGCAGTAGTCTTAGAATTCTTTTCACTAGGAAGCAAATAATCTTTGATTATGTCCAATGATATATCTTACTGACTTCAGAAATCATGTGAGCTCATATCCCAATTTGCTGAATTCGAGAGGAAGCAGATCCAGCTCAATCTTGACTTGGAGTTAGCCAAGTAGAACTTGTAGAAGGCCAAAGACGAAACAGCTGGTATGGAAGGTAAAAACTTGTCGACTATGAGATTGGGATGTCTCCCGAGTCATCTCCTCGTTCCTCTTTCTGAACCGAGTGTTGTTTGTTATATATTTTTTAGAGAAAATGAGGCAGGCTCTGGCACGGAAGGACCTTGATCTTGCCGCAGCACAGAAGGAGGCTCAGGAGAAAACAACACTTGCCAACAAGAAGCTGACTTCAGTCGGGGCGATAGAGGAAGACAACACCAAGCTGAAGACTGCTCTTACTGAAGCTAACAAAGAAGTGACCCATCCGAAGAAGGACAAAGTAGCCTTGAATGACAAGATTGAAGATCTCTCTCGAAAGAGAAATGACCTGGAGGCTTATCTGGGGGGACTCGCCAAGAAGTTGTTCCTCATGCTGGAAGGTATTTTCTCTTGGCCGATGGGTTTCACCTTACAGTTGTTGGTTCTCCAGACAATTCTTTGACTCATCATTTTGTTGTGCAGAATTTTTCCAGAACTTTGAAGAGGAGACTGGATGGATCGAGGCGAACTTGGATCCCATCAACTCTCCCATCCAGGATGAAGCCGCCATGAACATGCTCCGACTGGAATCTCATCTCGCCAGAGTCGTGGATTATCTGGCTCGACTGAAGGTGGCAGTTTCTCAAGTCGACACGGAGCTCTGGCCAAAGGTAAGCTTCCAGAATGACCTCGAGTCTCTGATGACTCAACTCAACGAGATTCTCGGTCGAGTGCAGGAATGGAAGAAGTCTTCCGCCCAATGTGGTGCTAATGTGGCTCTGTGCCTGGTCCGTGTCCACTTCAAGGAGGCCAAGGAAGAGAAGCTGGCAGCGCTCAAAGTTGCCAACACCAAACATCACCAGTTTCAGTCCTTCATGGAGACCTTCATTGATGTGGACACTCGCATTGCAGATGGAATCGACTTGGACGAGTTTGTCGAGCCAGCCAGTCCTCCCCCAGAGGAGTGAACAAACTTTAAGTCTTAATTCAATTTGCCTCGGAATACCGAGTGATTTTGTAACCGTTAAAACTCCTTTGGGCTGGATGCCCGAGCACTTTTATCTGCGGTTCTGAACTTTGAGATTTATCTAAACTTTGTTGTTTTTGAATCTCTTAACTCTGAGTGGAACGTGATTCTTCAGTCTGAATTGTCACTGACTCTGTGATGCAGCTCTGTCGAGTGGACCATGGACAAGGGCACTTGGTGCCGTCCATGACCTGCACCTCGTCGTCCTTGCGGATCAGGATGGAACGAACGTTATACTTGTGTCGCAGCTCCGTCGAGTGGGTCGTGGACAAGAGCACTTGGTGCTGTGCACGACCTGCACCTCGTCGTCCTTGCAGATCGGGGTGGAGCGGACGTTATACTTGTGTTGCAGCTCCGTCGAGTGGGTCATGGACAAGGGCACTTGGTGTTGTGCACGACCTGCACCTCGTCGTCCTTGCGGATCGGGATGGAGCGGACATTATACTTGTATCGCAGCTCTGTCGAGTGGGTCATGGACAAGAGCACTTGGTGCTGTGCACGACCTGCACCTCGTCATCCTTGCGGATCAGGCTGGAGCGGACGTTATACTTGTGTAGCAGCTCCGTCGAGTGGGTCCTGGACAAGAGCACTTGGTGTTGTGCATGACCTACACCTCGTCGTCCTTACGGATCGGGATGGTTTTTAACTTAGGCAAGTACGAGACTGCAACTAAGCCTCCAAGTGGGAGGATTGCTCTCCACTCAGTAGGATTTAGGAAACTGAGGCGAGTACGGGACTGCAGCTAAGCCCCTGAGTGGGAGGATTGTTCTCCACTCGGTAGGATTCTTTAAACTTAGGCGAGTACGGGACTGCGGCTAAGCCCCCGAGTGGGAGGATTGCTCTCCACTCGGTAGGATTCTTTAAACTTAGGCGAGTACAGGACTGCAGCTAAGCCCCCGAGTGGGAGGATTGCTCTCCACTCAGTAGGATTTTTTAAACTTAGGTGAGTACGGGACTGCAGCTAAGCCCCCGAGTGGGAGGATTGCCCTCCACTCGGTAGGATTTTTTTAAACTTAGGCGAGTACGGGACTGCAACTAAGACCCCGAGTGGGAGGATTGCTCTCCACTCGGTATGATTTTTTAAACTTAGGCGAGTACGGGACTGCAGCTAAGCCCCTGAATAGGAGGATTGCTCTCCACTTGGTAGGATTTTTTAAACTTAGGCGAGTACGAGACTGCAGCTAAGCCCCCGAGTGGGAGGATTGCTCTCCACTCGATAGGATTTTTTTTAAACTTAGGCGAGTACGGGACTGCAGCTAAGCCCCCGAGTGGGAGGATTTCTCTCCACTCGGTAGGATTTTTTAAACTTAGGCGAATCAGGTTCGCGGCTAAGCCACCCACTGCGGGATTTTGAACACACAACTTGACAGGATAACAATCATTAAGGCACCACAAAAATCTTGTTTTTGATAAGCAAAATGAATGATTCTTATTACAACTCGCCGACCCGAGTGCTTAAGTGTTAAAAGGGCAGAGCAGATCCGCGTTCCAGGCGCGTGGCTCATCTTTCTTGTGTTCCACATTATAAAGGTGATAAGCTCCGTTGTGGAGCACCTTGGTGATGATGAAGGGACCTTCCCAAGCAGTAGCAAGCTTGTGAGGTCGTTGCTGATCCACTCGGAGTACCAGGTCTCCTTCCTGAAATGCTCGACCTCTCATGTTTCTGGCATGGCATCGACGGAGGTCTTGCTGATAAATGGTCGACCGGATCAAAGCCATCTCTCTCTCTCTCTTCTTCCAGGAGGTCAACGGCATCCTACCGAACTTGCTCTGCTTCGGCTTCTGAGAAAAGTTCTACTCGGGGCGCGTTGTGGAGCAAGTCACTTGGCAGCACGGCTTCAGCCCCATAGACCATAAAGAAGGGGGTCCTGCCGGTCGACCGATTTGGCATTGTTCTCAATCCCCAAAGAACGGAAGGCAATTTGTCTACCCAAGCGCCTGCTGCATGCTTGAGGTCACACATCAACCGGGGTTTCGGCCCTTGGAGGATCAAACCATTTGCTCTCTCTGCCTGTCCATTCGACTACGGATGCACGATAGACGCGTAGTCGACACGAGTACCCTGGGAAGCGCAGAATGCTCTGAACTCATCAGAATCGAAGTTGGAGCCATTATCCTTGATAATACTGTGAGGGACTCCATATTTGAACATCGGCTCCCTGATAAAACTGATGGCAGTGCTTGAGTCGAGATTCTTGATAGACTTGGCTTCGATCCACTTAGTGAACTTGTCGACTGCTACTAGCAAATAAGTCAAACCACTTCTGCCAGTCCTCAGGGGTCCAACCATATCCAACCCCGAGACAGTGAATGGTCAGACGAGTGGAATGGTCTTCAAAGCTGAAGCGGGCTTGTGAGACATGTTGGAGTAGAACTGGCAGCCCTCACACTTGTCGACTATTTCTTTTGCCATTTCATTTGCACGTGGCCAGTAAAAACCTACTCGGTATGCTTTGGCCACGATTATCCGAGAGGACGCATGGTGACCACAGTTCCCCGAGTGGATATCATTGAGAATCATTCAACCTTCCTCTGGGGTAATGCATCGTTGAGCAACTCCAGTCACACGCTCCCTGTACAGTCGACCACCTATCACAGTGAAGGCTTTGGATCGATGGACAATCTGACGGGCCTCATCCTCATCCTTTGGAAGTTCTTTTCTGAGAATGTATGCAACATATGGCACTATCCAATCTGGGGTGATAACCAAAACCTCCATGATCAGGTCGACCACGGCTGGAATTTTAACCTCAGTCGAGTCGGTGGAACTTTTCGGTTGCGCGGGGTCTTCCGTGAAAGGATCCTCTTGAACTAACGGAGTGTGGAGATGTTCCAAAAACACATTGTTGGGAATAGACTCACGCTTGGAACCTATCTTCGCCAAATCATCAGCTGCTTGATTCTTGACTCGGGGTATGGGGTGGAGCTCTACTCCCTCAAACTTCTTTTCCAACTTCCTCACTGCATTGCAATAGCCAGTCATAGTTGGGCTCCTGATATCCCATTCCTTCATCACTTGATTGACCACCAAATCTGAGTTGCCGTAAACCATCAGGCGGCGGACGACGAGTGAAATGGCCATACTCAACCCGCACAGAAGTGCCTCATATTCAGCCTCATTGTTGGAGGAATCAAAGTGAATTTGGAGAACATAATTGAGTTTGTCGCCTCATGGGGATACCAGGACCACCCCAGCACCAGAACCATTCAGCATCTTGGACCCATCAAAGAACATAGTCCAATGTTCCAAATGAACTTGAGTCGGTTGTTGTTGCTCACTCCACTCGGCGAGAAAATCTGCTATTGCTTGGGACTTGATTGCTTTCTTTGCCACAAACTTGATATCCAACGGAAGGAGTACAATCGCCCACTTCGCCACTCGACCAGTTGCATCTCTGTTGTTTAGAATTTTTGATAATGGAGCATCACTGACAACTGAAACCGAGTGATCTAAGAAGTAATGTGCAACTTTCTTTGTCATCAGATAAATCCCATAAACCAACTTCTGATAATGAGGGTATCTCTGCTTGGACAGGGTTAAGACTTCAGAAATATAATACACTGGGCGCTGAACTTTGAAGGCTTTGCCTTCTTCCTCCCGCTCGACCGTGAGCATCGTACTGAAAACTTGTCCAGTGGCTGCGATATAAAGCAGTGCACTTTGCTGATTGGAGCAGCAAGCACCGGCTGGGTGGAAAGCAGGGTTTTGAGTTTTGCAAATGCTACGTCAGCTTCAGGAGTCCACTCGAACTTGTCAGACTTCTTCATCAGTCGGTAAAGAGGCAATGCCTTTTCATCGAGACGAGAAATGAATCGGCTCAATGCGGCCAGGCAACCGGTAAGTTTCTGGACATCATGCACACACACTGGCCGTTTCATTCGGAGAATTGCACCAATTTTTTCTGGGTTTGCATCGATCCCTCGTTCAAAAATGAGAAAACCGAGTAACTTTCCTCCTGGGACTCCAAATGTGCACTTTGATGGATTAAGCTTGATATCATATCTTCTCAGATTGGCAAAGGTTTTGGTGAGGCCAGTCAGTAGGTCGAAACCTTTACGTGACTTGACCATGATGTCATCCATGTATGCTTCCACATTCCGACTGATTTGAGTGAGCAGACACTTCTGAATCATGTGCATGAATGTGGCACCAGCATTCTTGAGACCAAAGGGCATGGTAACATAGCAAAAGCACCCGAATGGGGTGATAAAAGCTGTTTTTATTTCATCGGGACCATACAATCGGATCTGGTTGTATTCGGATCTGATTGTATCCCGCGGTCGAGTCAACAATTTGATCTATGCGGGGCAGAGGGAAATGATCTTTCGGGTAGGCCCGATTGATATGTTTGAAGTCGATGCACATGCGAAGTGAATCGTCCTTTTTGGGGACCATGACAACATTGGCAAGCCACTCGGAGTGGTATATCTTGCGAATGAACTCAGCTGCCAGAAGCCAAGCCACCTCCTCACCAATTGCTTTCCTCTTCTCCATGGCGGACCAACAGAGATGCTCTTTGACAGGTTTTGCTTTCGGGTCGACTCGCAAACGGTGCTCAGCCAGTCCCCTGGGTACACCTGGCATGTCAGAAGGTTTCCATGCAAAGATGTCCCAGTTCTCACGGAGGAACTGGATTAGTGCTTCTTCCTATTTGCTATCGAGTGTTGTTGAAATATGAGTCGGAGCAGCATTAGGATCGGTCGGGTGAACATGAACTTGTTTCGTTTCACTGGACGATTGAAATGAAGATTCTGAAACGCATTCTTCTGGTACTCTTACATTTCTACTGTTGTCATCTATTCATCGGCAATCTTTGAGCCTTTCTGTAAACATTCCTCTACTTCCTGACGATTCCCAATGATCGTAATCACGCCTTTGGGCCCAGGCTTCTTTAGCTTGAGGTATACATAACATGGTCGAGCCATGAAGCGAGTATACGCAGGTCTGCCCAAAATAGCATGATAAGCACTGTGAAAATCCACAACTTCAAATGTCAACTTTTCCTTGCGATAATTCTTTCAATCGCCGAAAACCACGTCATGGGTGATCTGGCCAAGTGAATCAGTTTTTCCCTAGGAATGACCACGTGGAAGCGCATATTGCTTTCACTGAGCTTGGACGTCGGGATGCCCATCTCTCGGAGGGTCTCAGCATATAGAATGTTCAAACCACTGCCACCATCCATGAGGACCTTGGTCAGTCGGGTGCCTCCGACGACCGGGTCGACCACCAACGCTTGTCGCCCTGGGGTAGCAACACGTGCCGGATGATCTGACTGGTCGAATATAATGGGATTCTTTGACCACTTCAAATGTGTTGGCGTTGCCGGAGCAACCATGTTCACTTCTCTGTTAATGACTTTCAATCGACTTTTGCTCTCAACATCAGCAAAAATCATCAAAGTGGCGTTGATGTTGGGAAAACCATCATCTTCCTCTTTGTCTTCATCCTTATCAGACTCTTTCTCTTTCTCTTTGGACTGGCCCTCTCAGAATTGCTGAATAAGGAGTCGACATTGTCAAGTGGTATGCTTGGGATAAATCAGGTTTCCTTCTTCATCCACTTTGGTGTGTAAATGACACGGCAGATCCAACACATCATTTCCTGCTGAATCCTTCACCTTTTTGGGAACCCATGGTCCTTTTGGTTTTCCGTTGAATTTTCCCTGAGTCACTGTTGGAGCTTCACCAGGAGCGGCGGGTTCGGCCTTGCGCTTCTATTTCCAATTGGAATTACCTCCCCCGATTTCTTGGGCAGATGGTTTGCTCTTACTGCTGCGGAGTCGATCTTCTTCTTCACCGTTGGCGTACCGAGTGGCTATTTCCATCATCCGGGTCAGAGTCATGTCTCTTGTCCAACCGAATTTCAGGTTTAGCTCTCGGTACCGAGCGCCCTCCTTGAAGGCGCAGACTGCTTGGTGCGGTGACACATTTCCCACTGTGTGATGCAAAGTGGTCCACCTCTGGATGTAATCTCTCAGCGTCTCATTCGGCTTCTGAACACAATGCTGCAATTCTGTCAGTCCTGCAGGCCGCTTGCAAGTGCCTTCAAATGTGCTGACAAATACTCGAGCCAACTCTTCCCAACTGAATATGCTGCTAGGAGCCAACTGATTCAACCAAGCCCTGGCTGACCCTTCCAACATCAAAGGAAGGTGTTTCATGGCTACCTCATCATTACCACCACCAATTTGCATAGCCACTCGGTAATCCTCTAACCAAGTGTCAGGTTTGGATTCACCGGTAAAATTACTTACCCCAGTTGCCAACCAGAAGTTGGGAGGGATCTCTGCGGCTATGATGGCACTGCTGAAACACTCAGGCCTTGATACATGCACTCGGCTGCTCGCTGGTCGATCTCTATCTTGTCCTTCTCTGTGAGCTCTGTTCCGGTCGACCAGACCTTGTACCTAAATTGATATTGCATCGAATCCAGGTTCTCTGGGGTCGATTGGATGCCTTCTCTCATCGTCGTATGGATGACTGTCATCGGATCACCGTGGTGCATACGACCCGCCTCGCAGAGGGGGCGTTGACACTCGACGGCGGTCCTCACGGCCGACCCAATGATCATATTGCTCATAATTCCGGCCCATGAACTGCTCTTGATGGTGCCTGATACGTCTCCAATGTATCTATAATTTTTGATTGCTCCATGCTATATTATCTACTGTTTTGGACTATATTGGGCTTTATTTTCCACTTTTATATTATTTTTGGGACTAACCTATTAACCGGAGGCCCAGCCCAGAATTGTTGTTTTTTGCCTATTTCAGTGTTTCAAAGAAACGAAATATCAAACGGAATAAAATCTTCGGGAACGTGATTTTCTCACCGAACGTGATCCAGGAGACTTGGACCCTACTCCAAGGAGTCAAAGAGGCGGTCACAAGGGTGGGGGGCGCCCCCCCCCCCCTAGGGCGTGCCCCCTTGCCTCGTGGGCCCCTCGGTGCTCCTCTGATGTACTCCTTCCTCCTATATATACCTACGTACCCCCAAACGATCAGAACAGGAGCCAAAAACCTAATTCCACCGCTGCAACTTTCTGTATCCACGAGATCCCATCTTGGGGCCTGTTCCGGAGCTCCGCCGGAAGAGGGCCATCATCACGGAGGGCTTCTACATCAGCATAGCCTCTCCGATGAAGTGTGAGTAGTTTACCTCAGACCTTCGGGTCCATAGTTAGTAGCTAGATGGCTTCTTCTCTCTTTTTGGATCTCAATACAAAGTCCTCCCCCTCTCTTGTGGAGATCTATTCGATGTAATCTTCTTTTTGCGGTGTGTTTGTTGAGATCGATGAATTATGGGTTTATGATCAAGTCTATCTATGAATAATATTTGAATCTTCTCTGAATTCTCTTATGTATGATTGGTTATCTTTGCAAGTCTCTTCGAATTATCCGTTTGGTTTGGCCAACTAGATTGGTAGTTCTTGCCATGGGAGAAGTGCTTAGCTTTGGGTTCGATCTTGCGGTGTCCTTTCCCAGTGACAGAAGGGGCAGCAAGGCACGTATTGCATTGTTGCCATCGAGGATAACAAGATGGGGTTTATTTCATATTGCATGAATTTATCTCTCTACATCATGTCATCTTGCTTAAGGCGTTACTCTGTTTTTAACTTAATACTCTAGATGCATGTTAGTGGAGTAATAGTAGTAGATGCAGAATCGTTTCGATCTACTTGTCACGGACGTGATGCCTATATACATGATCATGCCTAGATATTCTCATAACTATGCTCAATTCTGTCAATTGCTCAACAGTAATTTGTTCACCCACCGTAGAATACTTATGCTCTTGAGAGAAGCCACTAGTGAAATCTATGGCCCCCGGGTCTATTCTCATCATATCAATCTCCATCACTTTAATCTTGCTTTGCTTTTTTACTTTGCTTTTACTTTTTACTTTGCATATTTATACCAAAAATACCAAAAATATTATATCTATCGATCTCACTCTCGTAAGTGACCGTGAAGGGATTGACAACCCCTAATCGCGTTGGTTGCGAGTAGCTATCGCTTTGTGCAGGTACGAGAGACTTGAGCGTGGCCTCCTACTGGATGATACGTTGGTTCTCAAAAACGGAGGGAAATACTTACGCTACTCTGCTGCATCATCCCTTCCTCTTCAGGGAAAACCAACGCAAGCTCAAGATGTAGCAAGAAGGATTTCTGGCGTCGTTGCCGGGGAGGTTCGCGCAAGTCAAGATTTGACTCCCGACAACGAGCCATTTCTGGCGCCGTTGCCGGGGAGTCTGCGCAAAAAGTCAACATACCAAGTACCCATAACAATCCCTATCTCTCGCATTACATTATTTGCCATTTGCCTCTCGTTTTCCTCTCCCCCCCCACTTCACCCTTGTCGTTTTATTCGCCCTCTCTCTCTATCCTCCCTCTCTATTTGCTTCCTTTTGCCCGTTTGCTCTTGTTTGCTCGTGTGCTAGTTTGCTTGTTTGTCGCAATGGCTCAAGATAATACTAAATTGTGTGACTTCACCAATACCAATAATAATGATTTCCTTAGCACTCTGATTGCTCCTCTTACCGATGCTGAATCTTGTGAAATTAATACTGCTTTGTTGAATCTTGTTATGAAAGATCAATTCGCCGGCCTTCCTAGTGAAGATGTCGCTACTCATCTGAATAGCTTCGTTGATTTATGTGATATGCAAAAGAAAAGAGATGTCAATAATGATGTCGTTAAATTGAAGCTATTTCCTTTTTCTCTTAGAGATCGTGCTAAAGCTTGGTTTTCGTCTTTGCCTAAGAATAGTATTGATTCTTGGAACAAGTGCAAAGATGCTTTTATCTCTAAGTATTTTCCTCCTGCTAAGATCATCTCTCTTAGAAACGATATTATGAACTTTAAACAACTTGATCATGAACATGTTGCACAAGCTTGGGAGAGAATGAAATTAATGATACGTAATTGTCCTACTCATGGTTTGAATTTGTGTATGATTATACAAAAAATTTATGCCGGATTGAATTTTGCTTCTAGAAATCTTTTAGATTCGGCCGCGGGAGGCACTTTTATGGAAATCACTTTAGGAGATGCTACTCAACTCCTAGATAATATTATGGTTAATTATTCTCAATGGCATACTGAAAGATCTTCTAATAAAAAAGTGCATGCGATAGAAGAAATCAATGTGTTGAGTGGAAAGATGGATGAACTTATGAAATTATTTGCTACTAAGAGTGTTTCTTCTTATCCTAATGATATGCCTTTGTCTACTTTGATTGAGAATAACAATGAATCTATGGATGTGAATTTTGTTGGTAGGAATAATTTTGGTAACAACTCTTATAGAGGGAATTTTAATCCTAGGCCATATCCTAGTAATCCTTCTAATAATTATGGTAATTCCTACAACAACTCTTATGGAAATTATAATAAGATGCCCTTTGAATTTGAGAATAGTGTTAAAGAGTTTATGAATTCACAAAAGAATTTTAATGCTTTGCTTGAAGAGAAATTGCTTAAAGTTGATGATTTGGCTAGGAATGTTGATAGAATTTCTCTTGAGATTGATTCTTTAAAGCTTAGATCTATTCCTCCTAAACATGATATCAATGAGTCTCTCAAAGCCATGAGTATTTTCATTGATGAGTGCAAGGAAAGAACCGCTAGGATGCGTGCTTCCAAAGATGCCATTATTAAAGCGTGTTCCTCCAATTCCTATGAAAATCAAGATGAAGATCTAAAAGTTATTGATGTGTCCCCTATTAAATCTTTGTTTTGCAATATTAATCTTGATGAAACTGAATATGATCTTCCTTTACCTAGAAGGCGTTCTAAAAATTCGGAGTATTTAGATCTCTATGATGAAATTGATGAAAGTGGGATTGAAAGAAATAAAAATCTAGATGTTGATAAACCCACTATATTGGATTTCAAGGAATTTAATTATGAAAGTTTCTCTTTAACTGATTGTATTTCCTTGTTGCAATCCGTGCTAAATTCTCCACATGCTTATAGTCAAAATAAAGCCTTCACCGAACATATTGTTGATGTCTTGATGCAATCTTATGAAGAAAAACTTGAGTTGAAAGTTTCTATCCCTAGAAAACTCTATAATGAGTGGGAACCAACTATTAAAATTAAAATTAAAGATCATGAGTTTTATGCTTTGTGTGATTTGGGTGCTAGTGTCTCCACTATTCCCAAGACTTTATGTGATTTGCTAGATTTCCGTAATTTTGATGATTGCTCTCTAAACTTGCATCTTGCGGATTCTACTATTAAGAAACCTATGGGAAGGATTAATGATGTTCTTATTGTTGTAAATAGTAATTATGTGCCCGTAGATGAATTACCCGTAGATTTCATTGTTCTTGATATAGATTGCAATCCTTCTTGCCCTATTATTCTTGGTAGACCTTTCCTTAGAACGGTTGGTGCGATTATTGATATGAAGGAAGGGAATATTAGATTTCAATTTCCATTAAAAAGGGCATGGAACACTTTCCAAGAAAGAAAATGAAATTACCATATGAAACTATCATGAGAGCCACTTATGGATTGCCTACCAAAGATGGCAATACCTAGATCTATCCTCGCTTTTATGCCTAGCTAGGGGCGTTAAACGGAAGCGCTTGTTGGGAGGCAACCCAATTTTATTTTTATTCCTTGCTTTTTTGCTCCTGCTTAGTAATAAATAAATTATTTAGCCTCTGTTTTGGTTGTGTTTTTTGTGTTTAATTAGTGTTTGTACCAAGTAGAACCGTTGGGAAGACTTGGGGAAAGTCTTGTTGAACTTGCTGTAAAAAACAGAAACTTTAGCGCTCACGAGAACTACTGTAATTTTTATTTGAAGAGTGCTATTTAGTTAATTCTTTTTGTAGATGATTAATAGATAAATTACGCACGTCCAGCAATTTATTTTAGAATTTTTGGGGTTCCAGATCTTGCGCTAGCTACATATTACTACAGACTGTTCTGTTTTTGACAGATTCTGTTTTTCGTGTGTTGTTTGCTTATTTTGATGAATCTATGGCTAGCAAAATAGTTTATAATCCATAGAGAAGTTGGAATACAGTAGTTTTAACACCAATATAAATAAAGAATGAGTTCATTACAGTACCTTGAAGTGGTATTTTGTTTTCTTTCGCTAATGGAGCTCACGAGTTTTCTATTTTGAGTTTTGTGTTGTGAAGTTTTCAAGTTTTGTGTGAATTCTTTTGATGGACTATGGAACAAGGAGTGGCAAGAGCCTAAGCTTGGAGATGCCCATGGCACCCCCTTGATAATCAAAGGACACCAAGAAGTCAAAGCTTGGGGATGCCCCGGAAGGCATCCCCTCTTTCGTCCACTTCCATCGGTAATTTACTTGGAGCTATATTTTTATTCACCAACATGATATGTGTTTTGCTTGGAGCGTCTTGTATTATTTGTGTCTTTATGTCTTAGTATGACACAATCATCCTTGCTGTACACACCTTTTGAGAGAGCCATACATGAATTAAAATTTGATAGAATACTCTATGTGCTTCACTTATATCTTTTGAGCTAAGTAGTTTTGCTCTATGTGCTTCACTTATATCTTTTGAGCTAAGTAGTTTTGCTCTATGTGCTTCACTTATATCTTTTGAGCGTTATAATTTTGCTCTATGTGCTTCACTTAGATATTTTAGAGCACGGTGGTGGATTTGTTTTAAAGAAACTATTGATCTCTCATGCTTCACTTAAATTATTTTGAGAGTATTTTAATAGCATGGTAATTTTCTTAATAATAATATGCTTGGTATTCAAAATTTGTGAAACTTTCTTTTGAGTGTGTTGAATACTAAGAAAAGATTGAAACATGATAATTGTTTTGAGATATGGAGGTGATAATATTGAAGTCATGCTAGTTAAGTAGTTGTGAATTTAATGAATACTTGTGTTAAAGTTTGTGATTCCCATAGCATGCACGTATGGTGAACCGTTATGTGATGAAGTCGGAGCATGATTTATTTATTGATTGTCTTCCTTATGAGTGGCGGTCGGGGACGAGCGATGGTCTTTTCCTACCAATCTATCCCCCTAGGAGCATGCGCATAATACTTTGCTTTGATAACTTCTAGATTTTTGCAATAAGTATATGAGTTCTTTATGACTAATGTTGAGTCCATGGATCATACACACTCTCACCCTTCCACCTTTGCTAGCCTCTCTAATACCGCGCACCTTTCGCCGGTATCATACACCTACCATATACCTTCCTCAAAACAGCCACCATACCTACCTATTATGGCATTTCCATAGCCATTCCGAGATATATTGCCATGCAACTTTCCACCATCTAGTTCATCATGACACATTCATCATTGTCATATTTCTTAGCATGATCATGTAGTTGAAATAGTATTTGTGGCAAAGCCACCATTCATAATTTTTTCATACTTGTCACTCTTGATTCATTGCATATCCCGGTACACCGCCGGAGGCATCCATATAGAGTCATACTTTGTTTTAGAATCGAGTTGTAATCATTGAGTTGTAAAAAAATAAAAGTGTGATGATCATCATTATTAGAGCATTGTCCCAAGTGAGGAAAGAATGATGGAGACTATGATTCCCCCATAAGTCGGGATGAGACTCCGGACGAAAAATAAAAAAATAAATAAAATAGGCCAAAGAAGCCAAAATAAAAAGAGGCCATATAAAAAAAGAGAAAAGGCCAAAATAAAAAAATATATAAAAAAGAGAGAAAAAGAGAGAAGGGACAATGTTACTATCCTCTTGCCACACTTGTGCTTCAAAGTAGCACCATGATCTTCATAGTAGAGAGTCTCTCATGTTATCACTTTCATATACTAGTGGGAATTTTACATTATAGAACTTGGCTTGTATATTTCAATGATGGTCTTCCTCAAATTGCCCTAGGTCTTCATGAGCAAGCAAGTTGGATGCACACCCACTTAGTTTCTTTTTGAACTTTCATATACTTATAGCTCTAGTGCATCCGTTGCATGGCAATCCCTACTCACTCACATTGATATCTATTAATGGGCATCTTCATAGCCCGTTGATACGCCTAGTTTATGTGAGACTATCTTCCCCTCCTTTTTGTCTTCTCCACAACCACCATTCTATTCCACCTATAGTGCTATATCCATGGCTCACGCTCATGTATTGCGTGAAGATTGAAAAAGTTTTGAAAAAGTTAGAGTATGAAACAATTGCTTGGCTTGTCATCGGGGTTGTGCATGATTTAAATATTTTGTGTGGTGAAGATAGAGAATAGCCAGACTATATGATTTTGTAGGGATAACTTTCTTTGGCCATGTTATTTTGAGAAGACGTAATTGCTTTTCTAGTATGCTTGAAGTATTATTATTTTTATGTCAATATAAACTTTTGTCTTGAATCTTTTGAATCTGAATATTCATACCACAATTAAGAAGATTTGCATTGAAATTATGCCAAGTAGCACTCCGCATCAAAAATTATTTTTTTATCATTTACCTACTCGAGGACGAGCAGGAATTAAGCTTGGGGATGCCTGATACGTCTCCAACATATCTATAATTTTTTATTGCTCCATGCTATATTATCTACTATTTTGGACTATATTGGGCTTTATTTTCCATTTTTATATTATTTTTGGGACTAACCTATTAACCGGAGGCCCAGCCCAGAATTGCTGTTTTTTGCCTATTTCAGTGTTTCGAAGAAACGGAATATCAAACGGAGTCCAAACGGAATAAAATCTTCGGGGACGTGATTTTCTCACCGAACGTGATCCAGGAGACTTGGACCCTACTGACGGTGTCCTGGACTAGGGGGTACTCACCACGTCTTCTCCCGATCTATTAGATTGGGCCGAGGACCCCCGTGGCCGTATACTCATGGGCCAGTTCGGACGGCTGCCGCATACAAGGAAGATTCCACAAGACTTGGCGATCAAGACAAGGACTTCTCCCCACCGGCGTATTCGGCTAGGACTCTTGTTATCCTAGGCCTCCGGTGCATTATATAAACCGAGGCCAGGCTAGTCGATAGATATACAATATATACATACAATCATACCGTAGGCTAGCTTCTAGGGTTTAGCCTCCTTGATCTCGTGGTAGATCTACTCTTGTACTACCCATATCATCAATATTAATCAAGTAGGAGTAGGGTATTACCTCCATCGAGAGGGCCCGAACCTGGGTAAAAAACATCGTGTCCCTTGTCTCCTGTTACCATCCGGCCTTGACGCACAGTTCGGGACCCCCTACCCGAGATCCGCCGGTTTTGACACCGACATTGGTGCTTTCATTAAGAGTTCCGCTATGTGTTCGGCAAAAGGTCGATGGCTCGCCTGCAGATCAACTGCGACTTCGGCATCTTCGTCACCAGCTCAACTGGTCACCTTGGTTCGACCAAGGACTGCGCCCTATCTCCGATCGTCATGTTTGGATGAGGGCCTTCATCAACGTCAACTCCGATCTCTATCAAGATCATGGAGGAATCATCCAAGGATCCCGGGGGCTCAACGTCAACATTGCCCTCAGGCGACCGTGTTGTTTTTCTGGACAGCAAAATTGTATCCGCCGCCACCGCCTCCTCAAGTGTCGTTTTAACGATTGCTTTGGCGGGATTGTGCGGAATTGGGTCTACAACAACCCTGCAAAATTTCGTCGAGTTCCGATGGAGGAATCTCTGGCAATCCGCGATATACCGGAGCCCTATCAAATCTGGACGGGAATCCGGACGAGTTTAGGGCGTGGTGTCCAGCTTCTAGCTCGGACATCCTTTGCAAGATCCAACCGTTGATCGGCTGCGGAATTCCTATATCTACCAGCCCTCCAAATTTCAGCTCGATCCGACCGTCCAAACTCCGGGAACCTTCCGATTAGTGCATCACTTTTCGGATCTGTTTTCTGCACGAAAACGAATCCGACCCGAGTTCGTCTTTTTTATGAACGGGATTTCGGACATCCTTTTTGAAGGAAGCTTTGTATGGGGTATTGTGTTTTGTTCCCGAACACATCCCACTAAAATCTTTTGAACATGATCTTCAACATCATGCTGGTGTCAAACCAGTCCGGCAATATTGCTCCACGGCTGCCAACCTGCGCTAGACACGTCGTCACTTTGTTGAGCCGAGCTCAACTTCTTCGGATCATCACCTCGGCAAGCTGAACAACAGTTCGGCATCGCAAAGAATAAATCATCACCAACATCGCCGCCCCACGGGTTACACGGAGCGGGCACACCGGCATCGTCGCACGGTCACTTCAACAAGGCGGCATTGACCACGTCACGACCTGCATCGGCAGGGCCGCACTATTGCTCCTCTAAGCCGGTGTCCATCACGTCGACCTACTTCGACATCTCGGCTGGACCGGGGGCTTCATCATCTCTTCATCAACCTACTCCGGTAACGGGTGTGCGGATCGAGTCCCAATTTTGGGAATCACCTTCCTTCGGATTGCTACAACAAATAAACCAGATGCTATTAATCCTAGTATTTTTTGCTTGTTTGGGTCCAATTTTTCCCAAGGAATTATTACTCTGGTTTATCCATCATATGTACACAGGTCTATCAAATGGTGGTCGCATTGACGATGGTCGCATGGTGGTCCGGTCAGTCTCCGTACATAGTCCGGCGAATGCCGCATCCGGAACTCGGACCGACCTGTGAATTCAGGCTTTACCACGCCCTTACCGCATCATGCCGACGCCCTGCATCGACATTGACTTCGGCGCCAGGCCATATTTCTTTTATTACTCACTTTGCATAAATTATTGATTATGCAATGATTTTTTATTATTATTATTACTATTATCTCCGGTTTGCACTATTTTATGTGGCACGGGAAAATGATCCAGCCGGACTATATCCTTTGGCGTCACCTCAGCTGGACGGGGGGCTTCGTCAACACTTCATTACCCCATGCCGGGGACTTCGGCATCACTCTGCCGGCCTGCATTGACCGTGCTATGTCACCACTTCGGAGTGCCGAGCTCTTTGCTCCGCCACCTCGGGACCGGCTTGGGGGATGGCACCTTGTCCCGCATCAAGCTCGGACCGCGTCATCAATACCGAACACATTAACCAGCTAAGTCGCTTTCATGCTCAAAGCTTTAAATTCTAACTTGCATTCGGTTCGACCAAGCATTATACTTTTTTGGAAAAAAGTTGCTTGTAAAATAATTTCCTTGTCCAAACTTTGCTTGTGACGCATAAATTCAAATACCCCGTTTACTTGGGGGCTTCCTTTATGAAGCTTTTCCTGTTGCATATGATTATACTTGTACGGCTTCGTTCCTTGTTCGTGTATTACGCCACAATATGCACCATATTGACTTAAGCGATTTGCAATCTGGGTTGCCTCGCTCCTGTGTTTACCCCTACGTTCCCGATTGTTCGGCTAGGGAGTAAAGGGAGCACCTCTGCGATTGTCACGATCGGGTCACCCAAGCCGGACCTCAGACTGGGTGAAGCCGAAAGCTAGCGCTCTTATAGTTATTCAATGATGGTCGGCACACAACGGAACTCATGAGTACAAAAAATCTATTGCACAAGTCTCATAATAATAATGAGCACCGAAGAAAGGTATCGGTGGGGGTACTATTTTCTTCGAAGATGCTTCTTACACTTCACGGTAATATAGCATAAGTTCCCTGAGCGCGCTTTGTCTGTTACAGCCTTATGGCCTGATTGCCTGGTTATTGGAAACACTGTCGATATTCTCGACCGATGGAGTACATAACACTTTTCGGTCCTCGACCGAAGAGGGAGAAGCCGACGGTCGGTTAAGACGCGTTTAAAGTTCGGTTGAACATAGATATGATATAAGTACTTCGGTACATGCAATCATTCTTCTACCCAAGTCACTTGGGGGCTCTTAAGTTTATTTGAGCCATTTTATAATAAGTGTTCTTCTTCTTAGTCGTTGCAAAGTTTTATTATTATTTATCACTCCTTTTTTCGACACGAGTATGCAGTCACTAGCCGGGGAGCCTAATTTCTCTCTCAAAGCCGCTAGAGTTTAGTTTGCTAAACTGGCCTGATGAGAAGTACTCCGCCCTCGGGATAGGAGGTTGAAGCCGTAGGCTGACCCGCTCGAAGTCTTGAGATGGGATGTATCATGTTAAAGCATGACAGAAGCACTTCTTTTTTCTAAGACCAACTTTCGGATTGGCACCGAACACTTGATATTGTTCGAACGTCATGTTTTACTGACGTTTCTTGGTTTTCCAAGCTTTTGGCACTTTTAAACTATTTGTGTTGTTCCAGCATTAGTCTCGCAGTGCAACGCCGGACACCTTTAGGTATTCGGCAAAAACATTCTCAGATATTGCTATATATACATCGGTTTCGAATTGTGTCTTCGGTCAATAGTTGGGTTGCCCGGCTCCTGTACTTGCTTCCTACGTTCCGTTTTGTTCGGCTAGGCATGCAAAGGGAGAACCACTGCGATTGTGCTTCCAGCTCACATGGTTAAGCACCTCAGTGGAGAAAGCCAAAAACTGACTTTCACAATAAGCGTAAACTGGTCAGCGATCCGATGACTATGTTAAATGATGGGCCATTCATAACATTGGCCGAAGTGTTTACGGCTTGGCCCCGACTGTCGCCGAACACTACCGGGGCTATTAACTGGCCTCCCAAACTAAATCCTTAATATTTTGCTCTTACATTAGAGCTGAGGTTTAATAATCATGCTTAGCATGACAACCCAAAGAAAGGAACCGATAGCGGGACTATTTTCTTTGGAAGACATTTCTTCTGTTAAACAGTGATATAACTCTCTGCATACCTTTGTTTATAAAACCGTATAGCCAGATTGCCTTGTTTGTTGTAAATCTTTGCCCTCATAAAGGCTTTATAAAGTAGGACAAGCACTCCTCGGCTACTGGCCGAGGAGGTGGAAGCCGATGGTCGGTCAACAAAGTTTTGTACAATGCGGATCCGAGCATTAATGATGTAAAGTACTTGGATACATAGAGTCATCACACATAATTTGTGATTTTACTATGGATATTGATCCTTAATTCGGCCACCCGTGCCCGCATTAAGGCTCGGGGGCTACTGGGCTTCGGGCTTATTATTTACAAATATTAAAGGGGCACATTGATCCCCTGATCTGGTGTTGCCACCCGACCAGTGTCTCGGGGGCTACTGCATTGCTTGTCCAATACAGAAAATTTTATGTGCAATATAGTTTCCGAGGAGATTTTGATCCTCAGGTTGGTCGGCCGCACCCAACCTGAGTCTCGAGGACTGAGCATGCCGCTTTTAGTGTCCCAAAGTATTCTGCCGAGCTTGGACTTGATCCTCAGGCCGATTTTGCAAATCAACCTGAGTCTCAGCGGCTACTGGGATCAGCGGTCTTACGTCATCCTTCAGGTGCATCTCGGGTTTTAGACCGATACACACCTTGAGAGCTACTGGCTATATATCTCAGCAGAGAATAAATTGCACCAATAAAAAATATTGACAAAAAATCGGCCCATAGTCGGGGTGGTGCACCACCTCGGAAGCAGTCCGGCATAAAGCTCGGGCGCTAGTGGCTGGCTCCATAGAGGGCATTTCCGGCATTAAGCTCGGCTAAACTCCTTCAACTTTTTTGAACCAAGGTGATATGACACCTCGGATATAGTCCGGCATTGGAGCCTGGACACAGTCCGGCGTTAGAGCTCGGATATATTTCGGTGTTGGAGCTCGGATATACAGTCCGGCGTTGGAGCTCGGATACATAGTCCGGCATTGGAGCTCGGATACATTCTGGCGCTAGAGCTGGGAAGCGGTCCGGCGTAGGTGCTCGGCTGCAAAAGATACCTCGAATGCAGTCCGGCGTTGGAGCTCGGACGCAAGAGGACCCTGCCTCCGGGAACAACTTCAAACCCGAGGTGTGGCATAAAAATAAACAAGGCATTGATAAAGGCCCGAAACTTAAAGGGGCTCCTCGGATACTCAACGTGTAAACTCGTCGAATGCATTTCGGCGATCCTCAAGATCGAAGATAAAGAAGATTTGGTGAACCAGTTTTCAAGACCGGCAACCGAAGATGAAGAACAGTTCGGAAGAATCGAGGAGCGTCCCTAACTTGAAGACCGGTTCAGGGGGCTACTAACGGTGTCCTGGACTAGGGGGTACTCACCACGTCTTCTCCCGATCTATTAGATTGGGCCGAGGACCCCTGTGGCCGTATACTCATGGGCCAGTTCGGACGGCTGCCGCATACAAGGAAGATTCCACAAGACTTGGCGGTCAAGACAAGGACTTCTCCCCACCGGCGTATTCGGCTAGGACTCTTGTTATCCTAGGCCTCCGGTGCATTATATAAATCGAGGCCAGGCTAGTCGATAGATATACAATATATACATACAATCATACCGTAGGCTAGCTTCTAGGGTTTAGCCTCCTTGATCTCATGGTAGATCTACTCTTGTACTACCCATATCATCAATATTAATCAAGCAGGAGTAGGGTATTACCTCCATCTAGAGGGCCCGAACCTGGGTAAAAACATCTTGTCCCTTGTCTCCTGTTACCATCCGGCCTTGACGCACAGTTCGGGACCCCCTACCCGAGATCTGCCGGTTTTGACACCGACACCTACTCCAAGGAGTCAAAGAGGCGGTCACGAGGGTGCCCCCCCCCCCCGCTAGGGCGCGCCCCCTGCCTCGTGGGCCCCTCAGTGCTCCTCCGACGTACTCCTTCCTCCTATATATACCTACATACCCCCAAACGATCAGAACAGGAGCCAAAAACCTAATTCCACCGCCGCAACTTTCTGTATCCATGAGATCCCATCTTGGGGCCTGTTCCGGAGCTCCGCCAGAAGAGGGCCGTCATCACGGAGGGCTTCTACATCATCATAGCCTCTCCGATGAAGTGTGAGTAATTTACCTCAGACCTTCGGGTCCATAGTTAGTAGCTAGATGGCTTCTTCTCTCTTTTTGGATCTCAATACAAAGTTCTCCCCCTCTCTTGTGAAGATCTATTCGATGTAATATTCTTTTTGCGGTGTGTTTGTTGAGACTGATGAATTGTGGGTTTATGATCAAGTCTATCTATGAATAATATTTGAATCTTCTTTGAATTCTTTTATGTATGATTGGTTATCTTTACAAGTCTCTTCGAATTATCCGTTTGGTTTGGCCAACTAGATTGGTAGTTCTTGCCATGGGAGAAGTGCTTATCTTTGGGTTTGATCTTGCGGTGTCCTTTCCCAGTGACAGAAGGGGCAGCAAGGCACGTATTGCATCGTTGCCATCGAGGATAACAAGATGGGTTTTATTTCATATTGCATGAATTTATCTCTCTACATCATGTCATCTTGCTTAAGGCGTTACTCTGTTTTTTACTTAATACTCTAGATGCATCCTGGATAGTGGTCCATGAGTGGAGTAATAGTAGTAGATGCAGAATCGTTTCGATCTACTTGTCACGGACGTGATGCCTATATACATGATCATGCCTAGATATTCTCATAACTATGCTCAATTCTGTCAAGTGCTCAACAGTAATTTGTTCACCCACCGTAGAATACTTATGCTCTTGAGAGAAGCCACTAGTGAAACCTATGGCCCCCGGGTCTATTCTCATCATATCAATCTCCATCACTTTAATCTTGCTTTGCTTTTTTACTTTGCTTTTACTTTTTACTTTGCATCTTTATACCAAAAATATTATATCTATCAGATCTCACTCTCGTAAGTGACCGTGAACGGATTGACAACCCCTAATCGCGTTGGTTGCGAGTAGCTATCGCTTTGTGCAGGTACGAGGGACTTGAGCGTGGCCTCCTACTGGATTGATACCTTGGTTCTCAAAAACTGAGGGAAATACTTACGCTACTCTGTTGCATCATCCCTTCCTCTTCGGGGAAAACCAACGCAAGCTCAAGACGTAGAAGTGCCCACGGCCCTCACGCCATGGAGGCGATCTTGGGTTGTGGGCTGACTGGACAGTGTCCGCAACCATAGATATGCTATGGATCCTATTGCGCGGCTGAGAAACTGATGTGTTCTGTTCTGCCGCTGCACGGAGCAGCGCTCTAATCTTCATCAAACCCCTTCCAACCTATGATTGGGAAGGCTGGATTGACGCTTCTATGCGGGTTGCAGCAGTAAGATTCTGAATTAGGGTACGGTATACCTGATGCTCGGTGGGAAACAATTGCGGCTGTCGTCGACTGGATTCTGGGACCAGCCGTCGGGAGCGGTCGTCGAGTGAACGCTGGAGATTCTCCAGTCGCGCGCGCTCAGCCAGTGTGGCCAGGCGCGCGGTCTCCAAGGCCCGAGCCTTGGAGGTTTCCCTAACAATGGGAGTGTGGAGTGCCTCCAAATTGCGGCGATGCAGCTCCTCTCGCTACTGTGAAGTAAGGGCTTGAGGACAATAATCTTCATGAACGTGTGACGGATCACTGCCGCCATCGCTACGGTGGAAACCAGGCGGGTTGTGCGGCGTGTCGACCATCAGGACTTGTGCCGCGGGGTTGCTGCTGTCACACTCGGATAGGGTCTCGACAGAGCTAGTTGACAAGTCAAACAGCCCGTAGAGAGATTCGTCGGGCTTGATTGCCGCGACTTGAGGGGTGGCCGTCCGGCGAGCCACCGCATGCTTGATCCACCGCTGAAGCCGTGATCGACCGGATCGCTTGCGACGTCGAGCGGCGAAGTGAGAAGATGTTGCGGGAACCGACCGATACTGGGTCGACGGCTACCGCAGAAGGACGCCGTGGGCGCACGCCTGAAAGTGGGTCACTCCGCGGACGGGGAGCGCCTCGACGTCGAGGGGAGCTTCCTGAAGCCAAGCGGAGTCGTCGGTGATGAAAACAAGCACGATGAGACGGATCTCGCGGCCCTCAGCCAAACCTCCACCGGAAACCATGATGATAGGACTAGGAAAAATCGCAACCTCACCAGAAGTCGCTAAGACACCTGCCCCAAGGTGGGTGCCAACTGTCGTGGTTCTAAGTCTGACAGTAGATTAGGGGGTACGTAAGAGGAGGCAAGATCCTAGCTACGATGAAGTTGTGCACGCAAGATTTACGAGTTCAGGCCCTTCGCGGAGGAAGTAACAGCCCTACGTCTCGGTGCGCTAAGGCGGTTGACTGGATTATGCGTGAAGTTACAGGGAGTGCGAACCCTTGTCTCAGTGGTGGGGGTGGCTTATATAGAGTGCACCAGGACCCCAGCCAGCCCATGTTACAAGGAGTTCAATGTACATAAAGGTGAGGCGTACGTGCACAGCAATAAAGTCATATAAATGATCATTAACACTACAGAGTGAACGCCTGACCATTGCCATCCTGAGTGACTTTAGATCTTCTGTACTTCGAGTGGTTTCTTGTATGGTCGAGTGATGGTGTACTGGTCGAATGGAATTGGGCTATCTGAGTGGAGTTGTTGGTCGAGTGGGTTGCACTCTGAGGTGATTCCAGTTGGTGGAAATTACTGTTCTTTGAATGATCAGTTGGGTAGCGTCCTTGGGAAGGGCGTCTAGGTCAGGCCCATTACCCTACCCTAGGTACATGTCATCGTCAGTGACGGCAAGCAATATGTATATACCCACGCCCACAACTCCTTTGTGTTCTACTCATGCATATAACATCTACGCATAAACCTGGCTCTGATACCACTGTTGGGTAACGCAGTAATTTTAAAAAAAATTCTACGCACACGCAAGATCCATCTAGGTGACGCATAGCAATGAGGGGAAGAGTGTTGTCCACGTACCCTCATAGACCGTAAGCGGAAGCGTTATGACAATGTGGTTGATGTATTCGTGCGTCCTCACGATCCGACCGATCCTAGCACCGAAGGTACGACACCTCCGCGATCTGCACAGGTTCAGCTCGGTGACATCCCACGAACTCTAGATCCAGCTGAGTGTCGGGGGAGAGCTTCGTCAGCACGATGACGTGATGACGGTGATGATGAAGTTACCGACGCAGGGCTTCGCCTAACCACTACAACGATATGACCGAGGTGGAAATCTATGGAGGGGGGCACCACACACGGTATCTCTGTTCCCGAGATTGGATCATCAGTATCTCAATACCTAGTTTAATCTCGTTACCGGCAAGTCTCTTTACTCATTCCGTAATGCATCATCCCGCAACTAACTCATTAGTTACATTGCTTGCAAGGCTTATAGTGATGTGCATTACCGAGAGGGCCCAGAGATACCTCTCCGATACTCGGAGTGACAAATCCTAATCTCGATCTATGCCAACTCAACAAACACCATCGGAGACACCTGTAGAGCATCTTTATAGTCACCTAATTATGTTGTGACGTTTGATAGCACACTAAGTGTTCCTCTGGTATTCGGGAGTTGCATGATCTCATAGTCATAGGAACATGTATAAGTTATGGAGAAAGCAATAGCAACAAACTAAACGATCATCGTGCTAAGCTAACGGATGGGTCAAGTCAATCACATCATTCTCTAATGATGTGATCCCATTAATCAAATGACAACTCATGTCTATGGTCAGGAAACATAACCATCATTGATTCAACGAGCTAGTCAAGTAGAGGCATACTAGTGACACTCTGTTTGTCTATGTATTCACACATGTACTAAGTTTCCGGTTAATACAATTCTAGCATGAATAATAAACATTTATCATGATATAAGGAAATATAAATAACAACTTTATTATTGCCTCTAGGGCATATTTTCTTCAGTCTCCCACTTGCACTAGAGTCAATAATCTAGATTATATTGTAATGATTCTAACACCCATGTAGTCTTGGTGTTGATCATGTTTTGCTCGTGAGAGAGGCTTAGTCAACGGGTCTGCAACATCCAGATCCATATGTATCTTGAAAATCTCTATGTCTCCCTCCTTGACTTGATCCCGGATAAAATTGAAGCGTCTCTTGATGTGCTTAGTTCTCTTGTGAAATCTGGATTCCTTTGCCAAGGAAATTGCACCAGTATTGTCACAAAAGATTTTCATTGGACCCAATGCACTAGGTATTACACCTAGATTGGATATGAACTCCTTCATCCAGACTCCTTCATTTGCTGCTTCCGAAGCAGCTATGTACTCCGCTTCATATGTAGATCCCACCATGACGCTCTGCTTGGAACTGCACCAACTGACAGCTCCACCATTTAATAAAAATATGTATCCGGTTTGTGACTTAGAGTCATCCGGATCGGTGTGAAATCTTGCATCGACGTAACCGTTTACCACGAGCTCTTTGTCACCTCCATAAACGAGAAACATATCCTTAGTCCTTTTCAGGTATTTCAGGATGTTCTTGAACGCTATCTAGTGATCCACTCCTGAATTACTTTGGTACCTCCATGCTAAACTAATAGCAAGGCACACATCGGGTCTGGTATACAGCATTGCATACATGATAGAACATATGGCTAAAGCATAGGGAATGACTTTCATTTTCTCTATCTTCTGCAGTGGTCGGACATTGAGTCTCACTCAACTTCACACCTTGTAACACAAGCAAGAACCCTTTCTTTCTTGATCCATTTTGAATTTCTTCAAAACTTTATCAAGGTATGTGCTTTGTGAAAGTCCAATTAAGCGTCTTGATCTATCTCTATAGATCTTGATGCCCAATATATAAGCAGCTTCACCGAGGTCTTTCATTGAAAAATTCTTATTCAAGTATCCTTTTATGCTATTCAGAAATTCAATATCATTTCCGATCAACAATATGTCATCCACATATAATATCAGAAATGCTACAGAGCTCCCACTCAGTTTCTTGTAAATATAGGCTTCTCCAAAAATCTGTATAAAATCATATGCTTTGATCACACTATCAAAGCGTATATTCCAACTCCAAGAGGCTTGCATCAGTCCATAAATGAATCGCTGGAGGTTGCACACTTTGTTAGCACCTTTTGGATTGACAAAACCTTCTGATTGCATCATATACAACTCTTCTATTGAATGCAGACGGGATACCCTTGCGACCTCTATACTCGATAGTAGGCCGGCCCAAGTAGACAATTTTAGGAGACTCCCTATTCCGGTTTTGGGAACCTCCCCAGGCCTTTTTTCTATGTTATTTCTTTTGTTTTTCTTCCAATTTTTTCTTATTTGTTTTTTATTTTTCCATTCCATTTTTCGTTTCTTATTTCTTTTCTTTTATAAATTTGTGATATTTAGTTTAATCACAAACATTTTTAGAAAGTATTAACATTTTATGAAAACATGAAAAAAACTAGAATTTGCGAACAATTTTAAAATTCACAATTTTTAAAAATTGTGAATTTGTGAACATTTTTAAATTTGTGAGCAATTAGAATTTTTGGAAAAAAATTTGAAATCTAAGAATGATCTTTCAAATCATGAACATTTTGTAAATTTCAGAACATTTTTAAATATGTGAACATTTTTTGGTATCCGAGAACATTTTTCAAATCTATTAACATGTTTTGACAAAAACAATTTTCTAATTGATGGACATTTTTTTAATTCAGAACTTTTTCAAATCCATGAACAATTTATGAAATCCTAGAATATTACTCAAATCCGTGAACAACTTTGGAAATTCGGCCCAATTTTTCATATTCATGAACAGTTTTGGAAACCTAGGAACGTTTTCTACTATGTGAATATTTTTAAATATGTTAACTTTTTTGAAATTCAAGAACATTTCAAAATGAAGGGACAATTTTGAAATTTATGAACATTTTTGAATTAATGACTTCTTTTGCAATTCAAAATATTTTTTGAAAGTATTCGGATTGTGGCCGAGTAGACTTATGGGCTTTAGGGTCCGTGCGAGGCCCAAGTGTTAAGCCCGTGACAGACGCCTATATATATAGTGGAGGTGCGGCACACTCATGGGCTGATCGCTTCGGCGCTGTCACTAGGGTTTGCATGTGTTGCGAATAGACACATCCACTCGCTGCCGGTTGTGTGATCAGACCTAGCAGTCCGCCGCACGACGTTCCTCCTGCACGCGCGGATACCGTTAGAGGCGGTGCACTTGCGCCGCTCCGGCGAACCTGTACGTGGGAACCGACCACCGATTGTACGAGGGAGATCAGACGAGGAGGAGACGATCTACGCGGACGCGCTGCCTCAACTCTTCTTCCGCTGCACGGCACTGCGCGTCTAGTGGTAACGAACTGTGATCCATCTTCCGTAGCATGTTCTTGGTTGTTCTGCGCGTAAGAAATTTTAAATTTGCAGTCGACGCACCCTACCGTAGATCCCAACATCAACGCACGGGCGTATGTGCTAGTATTAATAAAGCATGATGTGTTCCTTCAATTTTTTTGATCTGTTCATCACAATTAAAATTGTCATTAAGGTTGCCCATATTAACCCCTATTCGGCTATTCCACCTATAAGTATGGGGAAAACGATCCACGGGATGGAAAAGAAACCACGCCCAACAACCTGAATACTTACGCACATCAATTTGTTCGATATATGGGCCTATGGGCCTGCTCTTAGGCATCCTAGGCTCAAGAAAACATAAATGCTCAAAAACGAACTCACATCCTACCATCAAATTCTAAGGGCATCTTCAGCTGCGCCCCCAACAGCCCCCCCCCCCCCAGGCCACTTTTTCGGCGCCGGCGTCGAAAAAACGGCCCAGTCGCACCCCCAGGACGCCGAAAATCGCCGGTTCGGACCTTTTTTCCGCCCGGCGGTCACAGGCCAAACCCGGCGCGCTGGGGAGCAGTTGGGGGCTCCAGCGCTAGGGAAAAGCACGCCTGGCCCACACCGATAAGGGAAAAGTCGAGGGTTTTTTTCCCCGACTCGCCTCGCACCCCCCGGCCCTCGGCCACCACTAGCTATATCCCAGCGACGGCCGCTGCCCTACTCCGGTAATAGCCATTCCCCGCCGGCAAATAGTAGCGCTTCACCGTGGCAGCCCCTCCCATAGCAGCTGGGCATTTCCGGCCGCCATTTCCGGCCGCGGAGGCGCGGTTTAACGGCGGGTACACGCCCACCGAGCGCAAGGTGTTCGGCGTTTTGCCTGTCTCGGCGATGGACTCGGATGAGGAGGAAGAGCTCGCCGCGCTGCTGGAGGAGGAAGCCGCGGCCGACGTCCAGGAAGAAGAGCATCTCATGGTGCTCGCCCCCCTCGCCCAGCTGCTGGCGAGCAATGAAAAGCCGCGGCGAGGTGGCTCGGCGCCGGGGCGGGTGAAAGCAAAGAACCGGCATCCTCTCCAAGGCTACTGCATGCTCTACTCCGACTACTTCGCCGATGCTCCACTTCATGGCGAGAGAACATTTCGGCGCCGTTATCGGATGAGCCGAAAGCTCTTCCTCAAGATTGTGAATTCCATCCGGGAGTTCGACAACTACTTCAAATGCAAGATGGATTGCACTGGTGCTCTTGGATTCACCTCCATCCAGAAGTGCACGACAGCGATGAGGATGCTTGCATATGGAGCTCCCAGTGATTCACTCGACAACTATGGGCGCATGGCCGAGTCCACCAGCATAGAGTGTTTCTATAAGTTCTGTCGGGCAGTGATGGCAGTGTTTGGGCCACAATACTTGAGAACACCCAATGCGGAAGACACTGCTCGGGTCCTAGCCCAGAATGCAGCAAGAGGATTTCCTGGGATGCTTGAAAGCATCGACTGCATGCATTGGAAATGGAAGAACTGCCCATTTGGTTGGCAGGGGATGTACAAAGGCGCCAAAGGCGGTTGCAGTGTGGTGCTTGAGGCGGTAGCCACACAGGACCTCTGGATTTGGCACTCCTTCTTTGGTATGCCAGGAACTCACAATGACATCAACGTGCTGCAGTGCTCTCCTGTTTTTGCTAAGCTCGTTGAGGGCCATTCTCCTCCGGTGAACTTCGAGATCGTCAATGGGCACCAATACAATAAGGGGTACTATCTAGCTAACGGCATCTATCCGAGATGGTCGACATTTGTGAAGACGATTTCAAACCCTGTGGCAGAAGGCAAGAACGCCTGGTTTGCGAAGCTTCAGGAGGCTTGCAGGAAGGATGTCGAGCGGGCATTTGGTGTGCTCCAATCTCGATTTGCTGTTGTTCGGTACCCCGCTCAGACCTGGTCCAAAGATCAAATGTGGGAGATTATGACTTGCTGTGTCATCTTGCACAACATGATCATCGAGAGCGAGCAAGAAGACCCAGTGTTTGACACTGAACCATACTACAGGCAGGGTCCTCTAGCCGAAGTTGATCACCAGCTACCGGCAACTTGGACTGCCTATCTCAGTATGCGTCAGGAGATCCGAGACCCACAGGTGCATCATCAACTGCAGAAAGATTTTTTTGAGCACCTATGGAGGCTCAAGGGGGACGCCGTGTGATGAAATACGAGTTTTTATTTGTTGAACTATATAATTTGTATTGAACTATTTGTTGTTGTACTATTTTGTTGAAGTATTTGATTTTTCTGTGATGAAATATGTGATAAGAAATAATTGTGTTGATAATTGAATGCCGAGACACGGCGAAACCACGCCGAATATGGGCCTATTCTCGCCCATATGGGCCCTTTATTCGCCGAAATTGGGCTACAAAGTGGGCCAATTTCGGCGCCTGGCGGCGAGCTGGGGGCGACGACTGGGCGCAAAACCGCCCCCAGCGCCGAGTATATCGCCGGCTCGCCCCCAGGGGGTGATTTTTATGCGTCCTGCGGGGGCCAACGGCTGAAGATGCCCTAAGGAGACAACACCAAGTTAGCTAACCCCATTCATCATTATCTTTGCCATCCAAAGTGCTAAGTCCACCACTCACGCTCATTTATTGAGTGAAGTTGAAAAGGCTGAAGTGCGAAAAAGTATGATTCAAAAGCTTGGTTTGGCTTTGGGGTGTTCATGATTTATACTTTATGTTAGGAAGGCCGAACTATGTCATGCTTACATGATTAATGTTTAGCAAGGACGTAGAGTTTCTCAGCCCGAGCTCAAATGAGCTCGGGTGAACAGTAAATTCAAAAAAAATTCTAAAAAAATATGACAAATATTGACAAAAGTTTTAAGTGCTTGCAAAAATTCGTCATGGAATCACATTTCTGGAATCCGTGGCAAAAAACAACAAAATTGATACTCCAAAATGCTACTTTCAAAAGCATTTTGGAGCATTGATTTTTTTCATGCCTTACAAAAATGTGATTCAATGATGAATTTGTGCAAACACTTGAAACTTTGGTAAATGTTTTGTGACCAAAAAATAGTTTCTTTTAAAAAAAATCGATTGTTCATCAAGCTCATTTGAGTTCGGGAGCAAAAGGACACTTTCGGTTTACAAATAGCATCTTTAGCATTTTCTATTTTGAAAGACAATGATTACTTTCTAGCACTCTTCATATTATCATTTTGATATCAAATCAAAGAACTAGTGTTTTAAATCACTCGCTTCCCAATATTCATACCACAAATGATTACATTATTGAGAACATGTTGGGTAGCATTTCACAACAAAATTTTTGTTTTTATCATTTACCTACTCGAGGACGAGTAGGAATTAAGATTTTTTTTCTATAATATATGGTAAATATTAACTAAAAGACATTGAAACAAAGAAAAAAGGAGAGAAGGAAAGAAAAAAACAACAAATTCTGAGAAAGAAAAGAAGAAAACCCGGTGAAAAAAAAAGAAAAAATAGAAAACCCAAAAAAACCTGAAAAGAAAAAAAAAGAAAAATGAAAAGAGAAAAACAGAGAAAACCGAAGAGAACAGTGAACCAGAGGCGAGCAAGCGAAGAATGAACGAATATGGGTTGGCCCGATACTATAGCTCACAGGAAATCCTTCAAGCGAGACTTGCTTCCATCTCAGTGATATATAGGTCTCGCGATCCACATGGGCAAAAAGCGCCACTTCTTTTATTCTTAAGTTTGCCTCGAGAGATCTTGAAATAGCTAGCCCAGGAATCACTTCGCTTGCTCCATTGGGTTGTTGCTGTTCGCGGCAACTATTTGTCGGGATCGATCCCTGGCCGCAAAGGATACCAGACGGCACGACTAGCCACTACGCTCACATTCTGTTTGTGGTTAGAGCTAGGGGCACGACCTTCTTTATGCATTTGAGCCATTTTTCTTTTCGTTTCTTTCTCAGTTTTCACAGATTTTTTTATTTCCTTTCTATTTTCTTTGTTTTTCTTTATTCTCCTTTTTCTTTCTTTTATTTCGATTATTTTTCCCTTTTTTTCTTCTCCATTTTCCCATTCTTTTTTGCCTTTTGTTTCTTTGTTCTTTGTTCTTTGTTCTTTGTTCTTTTTTCTTTATGTTTATTTTCTCAGTTTTGTTTGTTCTACTCGTTATTATTCTACTTTTTTGTATATGTCAACAATATTTGTCAAATACACATCTAACATTTCTTCTCCATTTTTTGTTTTTTCTTATGTTTGTTCTCGTTTTCAATCTATATTTTTGTATATGTCAAAAAAAAAGTGATCGACATTTCTTGTATACATGTTCAACATTGTCCGAACACATATTCAACATTTTTTAAATACTTGTTCAACATTTTAATAATTATTCAACAGTTTTTCAAATACATGTTCAACATTTTTTAAATACTCATTCACCATTTTTTAATACTTATTCAACGTTTTCAAGTACTTTTTCAATATTTTTAATATGTATTCAACGTTTTAATCCTTATTCAACAGTTATTCTAATAAATGTTCAGCATTTTTAAAATACTCATTCAACATTTTTAATACTTATTCAACATTTTCAAACTTGTTCAACATTTCTAATACTTATTCAACATTTTCAAATACTTGTTCAATATTTTTCAAATACTTATTCAACAATTTTTATTACTTATTCAACATTTTTGAAATATTTTTTCAACATTTGGAATACTTATTCAAAATTTTCAAATACTTGCTCAACATTTTTTAAGTACTTGTTCAACATTTTGTAATACTTATTCTACATTTTTCAAATACTTGTTCAACATTTTGTAATACTTGTTCAACATTTTTCAAATGTGTTTTTGAAGAGTGTTTTCTGTATATATATCTAGAATAGTTTAAAGTATAGAGAAAGGTACAAAAATAAAGCAAAAAACAAGAACAGAAAACAGAAAAAGAAAAAACAGGCTGTAGCCTCCTGCGCTGGTAGCTGTACAGGCGTTTTTATGCTGTTTGGCTGGATTGATCCGGTTTTCAGCTTTTTTTCGTTTCTTTTTCTTCTATGGTTTTCGCTGTTTTTCCTGGGGTTCTAAGTAGCTTTTTTATTGTTCTTGTATGGTTTTGTTGGGTTTTCTTTAGATTTCTATTTTTTTTTATTTTTCCTTTTTCCTTTTTTGCTTCGATTTCCTTTGTTTCTTTCTTCTTCTTGTTTTTAGTTTTTTCAATACATACCTACATTTTCACATGCATTGCACATTTTTCGTATACATCACGAATGTTGTTTTTACACATTTAAATCTATTAAGTTTCCATGATTAACATTTTTAAAATATATGTTTTGGTTAGTAGGAGTACTTTTTTTCTACACAATTTTCAAGTATGGGTTTAAATAGTATTGGAGCAAAAGTTTCGTCTAAAAAAATTCACTGAATCCTATCAACTGATTTAGTTTTGAAAGATCTCGACCCGAGAAATACAGGTGAAAACGGTTCGTCATTTGGACGAACGGTTCGAGGGATAAATCATTTTGGAAAATAAATATATGAAAAAAACACAAATAAACCCATTCATCTCCCTGCGCGTGAGAAAAAATACGAGAAGGCTCTCTAGTTGCGACAAGTGACACACATGCGTTCCACTTGTCACCACCAGAGGAGATGAAAATGACCTTTACAAGAGGTACCTCTTAATAATAATTTTGATCAACCAAACACGCCCTTTGTTGTATTCGTGCCTAAGGACGGATGAGACTATGTCATGGGCGGACTTAATTAATCCTGCACTCATCACAATTCCCAGCCGGTATGAATGTTAGGACCATGTCCCCATCCAATTCCATCGTGCATATATATATGCCAGATTATGTCATTGTACTTCTGTTCTTCAGTGGGCATGACGACGTACGTACTCCCTCCGTTCCTAAAGTATAAGTCTTTATAGAGATTTCACTAGATGGACTACATACGGAGCAAAATGAATGGATCTACATTTAAAATGCATCTATATACATCCGTATGTAGTTGATAGTGGAATCTCTACAAAGACCTACATTTCGGAACGAAGGGAGTACTACGTATGGTGGGGCACCACATGACAGAAAAAACAGACGCTATTTGGTTGAGCAGCAATCTAATTTACTCTCTTTTTCCTTTTCAGAAACCTCACAGAAAGAACAGACACCAACAAATTCCCTGATAATTTCAAAAAGAAGCTACTATGAACTGTTCTTGGTTTTCCTGAAATGACATCCACCCCCCTTAACAGAAAGATCCCAAATTTCATAGCATTCAACAAGTTCCATGACAAGAAAAATAAATATTCAGCTAGTTTGTTGACACCAAAATCGCCTTTTCTGGACTATTCGGGTTGCATATCTGCACATGAAAGGTTCTCATTTTTCCCCCTCTTTTCTTAAAAACTGTCAAAATGCATGCTAGTACACAATCAATCCATCAATCATAAGTCGCTCGCGTATATACAATCTATCTATCAATCATAAGTCGCTAGCACCTAACTACGATTTCATATACAGATACTGACGGTCTCACGAAACTGAACATCTGACTTGCACCTCGACTTCGCCCTTCTCTGCTGCTGCTGCAGCTAAACACGCCTCGTGCGGGCAGGGCCTCGCGTAGAACTTCGCGATGTTATCCCCTGGCATGATCACGGGCAACCCGCACTCCTTTCCTGCTTTCTCGCTCTGCAAACAAGGAGGCACAGGGCCACTAATCATCAGCTGAGGTTTGCAAGAGATAGATGATATTCCAGAACGGTGTCAAAACTGAAAATAAGTTTTAAACAGATATATCGCTTGCTGCTGCTACCTTGTGCTCGGAGGCAGCCTTGCTCGGCGCCGATCCAATTGAGATGACGGTGTGTGGGCCTTCCTGGAGCATGCCGGGATGCCGAGACCAGAGGAGGGAGCGGAGCCTGTCCCAGTGATAGCAGCACGAGAAGATGCCGCTGAGGGAGAAGATGACGAGGAGCAGGAGCGCCGTGCCGAGGGGGAACCCCAACGTCGGCCGTGAGGAATGCGCCATCGGGATGGTCATGGATGCAGGAGCAGGCGTGAGACCTTGTGGCATATTCATACCCATCAGGTGGCCTTCTGGTACTTGAGTCAGTCCTGCCTGCTACTCGGTTAAGAGCCCAGGCTTGCAAGCTAAGGACACTGGCTACTTATACCTGAAAAGTCACCTTGCGTCGTACGAAGTGGACTGACTTGCACGGCCAGCCATCCGTCCGTGGTACTGGATGATGATGGTGCTGTGGTCCACATGCATCTGCTGGTGGCCGCTAGTGCTCGATGCTGATCTCACCGCCTACCTTTTCCAACAAAAAGAAGCTGCTTAAATCGCCTAAATATATGGCTTTAGAAGGTGGGACGAAAGGTGGCGAATATACACTGGGATAGAAATTATAGGTATGTCTCTCCACAAGCAAATGTTTATTAGGTAAAGTATGATGAATAGATTTACAGGAAACGAAGTGAAATGAAATGGAGTGCATGAGCTTCTGAATTCAAAAGGTATAGCAGGTAACAAGTTCAGCTTAAAAACAAAGGTAGCAGCCTGGCGATGCGACACTCCATATGCGGGTTTTGTGAGTTAAGATAGGGAGTTAGGACTTCATGAGTTACTAAGATCAATATATATATATGTTAGTTTTTGAACAAACTAATTGCAAATAATGATTGTAATTGAGTTGGGGGTGGAGGGACCCACAAATTTAGGTCATATTAACAGTGGACATGCAACAGGTGGGATGAACATGCAGCACTTTATCTCAGTGTGCATCATCATTTGCCTTTTGAAAAGTAATATGCTTTTCCAAAGATAAAGTGCCAATATAGCTTGAGTATCCTTGACGAAATCCACAAATTTGTACGGACGGTACAGATGCAAAGTTATTTTCAACAAAATGTGGATGCTACTATAAAAAATATTGTGACTGCTAGCTATATAGCCTTGCCAAGCCTGGAAGCTACGCCCAAATAAGGCAAATTAGTTGAACCGCTGAAGGCTACTATGTACCACTAGTCAATTAGTCAATGAGGTGCCATCAGCCAGCTTTTCTATCTTCGAGGACTGCCATGAGTCATGCTTTTCAAAGCGTTCAGTAATTTCAAAACTCTATCAAAGAAACCGAGTGGAGGAAGCAAAAGAGAAGTAATCTTATCTTACCTAACAAATAGATCAGCACGAAGTAATTTGCTCTCGATGGTATCATTTCCTAACCAGGAAGATGTATCAAGAACGTTTGTATTATCTTAAGCAGCCAATGTCTGGTGATATATATGTTTCCTACCTAGCCTCAACTGATGACGAAAGATGAGTTGCATGAGCTCTCTCATTTACCTGTTCTCCACTTGGAGGCTCCCACCTGCAAAAGTAACAATGGATACCCTCTTATGGCCGCACTTCCTCCTGTCGGTCAAATTTTCATTCAATGTCAGTGTGCTCCCTTCCTGCAGTGAATGTTATTCCTTCAATAGTTCATGGACTGGTATAGAGTCAGCAAACACACGCACTCCAGATATTTGTAGAAGCGGATCAAGGAGATTGGTACAGAAATACTGATGAAAAGGGGCAAGTTTACTGGTCAAAACAAACATACTGCAATGAGAGGGAGTACTGTCCAGTGGTTAAAACTGGTTGTGGGTAGTGCCATCACAACGCATGTATGATTTGACAGATTACAGGTCAATTTATGAAGAAAAAACGAAAGAATTGCATGTGTTGAAGCTAAATATCCTTAGAAAGTGTTACAATTGCAAGCTAGCTAGTGCAGAACGCAAACAACATGTGTTGGAGAAATTAGGTTGACAGAATCACTTACACATCAGCCAATAAGCCATCTGTAACGGGACCTAGCATGCATCACTAACAATAGTGATGCCTGCTTGGCCAGCTACAACATAGCTATTTGAGAGGGACCTATCAGGTAGAATGTTAGGTAAGTGTCCTTCCAGGCTACTACAGAACATAGGGAAGGTATCATGCACTACAAATCATGTTTCAGGAAAGCGGGTACTGGATATATTATCTGGTAGCCTTTAGCTGGATTCCAAATGCCAAAAGACAAATTGGGTCGTACATTTTCCATAAGATATTTAAAATTGTAGATATTATTTCATATTTAAAGTAAAAATGTGGTATTATAGTTGTTATTTTTTTCTAATTTCATTTCATGCTTGTAACAGCTAGCATAGTTTGAATATGTAAGAGAAAAAGAATAGGTTTCTGTGTTAAACTTCCATGCTGCCGCCAATATGTGGAACAGCAAGTGCAGTGAACTGATTGACACCAAATACATAAGACGTTGACAATTAAGGTAAAACCTCCCTTTAGAAATTACAATATCCCTTCTGCAGATGAACATTTCAATTTTATTATTTGGCATCAACACAAAGCTAGCTTAAGCTAAATAGTACTACGGTCCATGGCACTATTATGACTTGCTATCTTCAAACCACAAACTGAACTGACTGATCAAACGAGAAGTACAATGTGGATGTATTATGTATATCCCTACAATGATCTATTTTGAATACTAGATGTGGTTGAAAGGTAAAGGAAAGATATCAGGGATCTTGCCCGCTGCACCTATTTGACTAGCATTCTTTATAACAGTTTTCTAGTAAGATGTGCCTTTGGTAAAGTAGCACCAACATTAGCATCATATGCACTAACAGCAAAAGGCTAGTAGAAGTCTCGTTGGAAAGCTAAAGATAGTTCCTCAGTCCGTAGAAACTGACATAAGATATATTAGTTTAGCTTCAGATAAAGAATCACAGTGAGTTCAGTGCACAGATGCAATTAACCTCAGTAAAGTTAATATCCACTGACAGCAATGTGGATTGTGGACAGCAATGTGCATAGCAATTTAGAGCAGAGTGGCATTAGACAGTTGCAAATACCTACTGCTTTGCTGATATACTTGTAAGAATAAGAAACGGTATATATATACTCCCTCCGTTCCAAATTACTCGTCGTGGTTTTAATTCAAATTTGAACTAAAACCACGACGAGTAATTTGGAACGGAGGGAGTAGTTCTGTTTCCTCTATAGTCCTTTGACTGGAATTTCAATGTATGTTGATGGAAATGCTTTTTGGCGAGAAGGAAACTGTGCTGTTTAACATCGATAAAAGTTTTTTTTTACTGATAGCACAAAGTTTTATGATTATATTTCAAGAATATAAATTCATGCAGTGTCAGATTGAGACATAGAACTGAAGTACAAAATGTGTAAATAAGATGGTAATAAGATCAGTGCTAGGATTGAACTTTGATAATGACATGGCTTCTAAGGCTTCTTTCCAGCATGCCCAGCAGAAAATTTGATGCTTATGCAGGATTTACAGCTAAGCATTAAGCCACAGAAAAGTTTCTGCTGCATTTAAAAATCAGTTCAGGTTCAAATGCAGCACATTCTGATAGATGTAGGGTTAGGGCTCTGGTACAATTAAATATTTTCCAGCTGCTATTAACTAAAGGTAGTGGCCAAAAAGGAGATATTGGCATATCCCGCTTACATTTTCATGGACACAGAAATTGTGTATCCGAATAAATTTTGTTCTGAGTGATGAAATTTCCCAGATGTGAGCCTCCTTCTTCAGACAAGTTCACTGCAGCAAACAAATAAGTCAGTCCATTCATGATTTGACTAAGACCAAAACTGTAAAAAAACAAACATAGAAGCTTGGCTGGTACAGACAAGGAAGTGGCGGAAAAACGAATTTATTGGACATGGTCAAGTCACTGATACCTTGACTTGCGGTGTATCGTCCAACTGCTTCCAGGTGAGCTCTGCAAGCCTTGTTGCTCCATGTCCCTTCTCACCCGCTCTGCCTCCTCATGCATACCCAAGCCCGAATAGATATTTGCAAGCGAAATAAAGTTCCCTGCATTCTCTGGTTCAATCTCAAACAACGCTCTCGCTGCAACTTCTGCCAGCCCCACCTCCCCATACTTCCTGCAAGCAGCAAGGAGAGCACCCCAGGCCTTTGCGGTAACTCTAACCGGCATCGTCCGTATAACATCATAGGCCTGATGCAACCTCCCTGCCCGTCCCAAGACATCAACCAAGCACGAATAATGATCTCCGCATGCTTCCACTCCATATGTCTTGGTTAACACATCGAAATACTTCAAGGCGTCATCTGCGCGACCAGCATGGCCGCAGGCCTTCAACACGCCGAGGAACATGATGCCATCAGGCCGGACCTTCTCCAGCTCCATACGCCTGAAAAGCGACACCGCAACGTCTCCATGGCCATGGAACGCGTACGCCGACACCATGGAGCTCCAGACAACCACGTCGCGCTCCTCCGCCAGTTCAAAAACCCTCTGCGCGCCGACCAAAGAGCCACACCGCCCGTACGCCTCGACGAGGGAGCTGCCGAGATGGCAGCTCACAAACATGCCGTGCCGCACCGCGAAGCCGTGCACCTCCCTGACCGAGCTCAGCGCGCCCAGCCCCGTGCACACGCGGACAAGCGCCAGCAGGGTGATGAGCGAGGGCTTGATGCCCATCCCCTGCATCTGCCGGTAGAGCTCGACGGCCCGGGCAGGGTGCTCCCCAGACTCCACCACCGCCGCGATCACCGAGTTGAAGCAGGAGGCGGTCGGCACAACATCCATATCGCCGAGAGCCCGCGCGGCCGCCGAGACGTCCCCCGACCGGACGTAGACGGAGATCATGGCGCTCCAGACGACGGCGGTGCGGCCGGGCAATTCATCGAACAGGCGGCGCGCGGCCTCGGCGGAGGAGCCGGTGCCGTAGGAGGCGACGAGTGCGGAGGCGACGAAGGGGTTGCTGAGGAGGCCGCTGCACTTGCGCGCGAGGGCGTGGATGGGCGCGGCGGCGGAGGAGGAGGGGAGGCGGAGCGCGGCGGCGGACTTGAGCGCGAGCGGGAGGGCGTACGCGAAGGACGGGTCGGCGAGCGGCGGGAGCGCCGGGTCGGAGGCCATGCGGGCGAAGAAGGCGAGCGCTTCGCGGTGGCGGCCGGCGTTGACGTGCGCGGTCAGGGCCTTGGTCAGCGTCGCCAGCCGCTGGTGGCGGGAGTCCATCGCTCCGTTCGGTGTTCGAGCGGAGGAGGGCCCAAGCTTGACGACGATGCCTCAGTAACTGTGGCTTTTAAACTTTTGGGAATTTGAATTTGGTCTGAACGACCAAATTTTAGGCCTGCTTTGGTTCAAAGGATTTTCGAAGGAATATTGGAGGATTCTGATCATTCCTATATGGGTTGTTTGATCCGTAGGATTACAATTCATACGAATTTTTACTCATTTATACTATTCCCTTCTAGACGTATTTCAGTGATAAATGCATCCGTTGAGCAAAACTAATATAGGATGGAGGTTCTTCTTAGGAAAATTTTATCAACCCCAACCTTATGTGTAGAGTCTTACGATTTTCCTAGGCACAATCAAACTCACGCACAAATTACGTAGTATTGAAAATGGAATGACACTCTATTTTTGTGTTGTTCTTTTTTTTTTTGTAACTAGGGCTCCTTTGATTTAAGTGAATTCTATAGGATTTTTTGTCCTTAGGATTTTTTCTTAAGTTGGTTGTTTGATTTGTAGAAATGAATCATATAAGAATTTTGCTTGCTATATTTTATAGAAAATCCAGCATCCACTTCAGTATCTTCTTACAATTTATTTGCTTTACTTATGTTCACAATTTATTTGTTTTACTTATGCCATCAAACACAACTCTGCTAATCCTATAGAATTGAAGCAAACATGCCACTTCAATCCTATATTTTTCATATTCCTACGTTTTGAGAATCATGCAAATCAAAGAGACCCTCAAATGTTTCTCCTTCGATATTTTACTACTAGTAGAAGCAATGCTTAGAAATTTGTTCCATGTCTTTTTTTTTATGTTTCCACATTTCCAATTTCTTGTGCCTCGTATTTAATCAGCATTTTGAGTTGGAATTCAAGCCCCCCCCCCCCCCCCCCCCAACACACACCCACCTACATAGGATCTCACCTAAATCACCCTATCTATCCTCCTGAGAAGAAGTTTGTTTTCGAATTCCGATTCAAACAGGAGTATGCCATGCTAATGTGCCTTGGATGATCCACGTCTGGTCAGGCGCTAATGAGCACATTGAACTATCCATGTGGCCAAGAACCCTCATAACCTAAGCACAACAACGCAATTATGGGGACGCCAAAAAAGGACTGGTTTTCAGCGTGTTTTTTCGCCTAATTAACGAAGGTGCCACGCCACGCCACGCAAGATGAGACAAGTACGTCAAGTCAAAGTTAACCAACAAACAAATGGCCTCAGGAGCCCAGCTACATACACTTTTGTTAGCAGCGCATTGGCATCAAATCCAAACCCCTAACTGAGAATTATACTGTGTATATTTTGCACATATCATCACGGACACGGGTGTACAAAATTATATCCAACAAACTGCATGTCGGTCATCACTGGAACTGGGGGTCTGCTGCACCCACACCACCGAACCTTGCAGCCGCGACACCGGCGTTGGGGGGGCGGGCCGCCACGACCACATTGTCGTCGGCGAACAGCGCCTTGATGAAGGAAGGGGTCTTCAGGGGACGCCGACCGGTCATCCGAGGGTACACGTCTTCCAGGAAGTAATACACATGGCCAGCAATCATACCCTGAAAGAAACATGATTTACAAGTTAAGAGCTATCGTAGCCACTCGTCCAAAAGAGAAAACAAATACCTGCGGATTTATGATTCAATTAATTTGTCCAAAAGTAAAGAATAAATGACGATCAGGAGGTACGCAAGACAGAGTACTTAAGAGAAAGGGGCTAGCTATTTGTAACGAATATGACAGTAACATGTGAGCAGTGGGAAAGGTAAACTAGTCAGACAAGACACTGGCCAGTCAGCCAGCCAGCATAGTAGCAGCCATCCACTTTCTTAGCATCAATACAAGCTGCTACATCAACCAAAATGAAGTCGCGTAAAATCCCAACCACAATCTCTAATGGTCGATTTGCAGGTTTGTAGCGCTAGCGGCATTCATAAAACAGTAGCTCATTCTGTAGATTTGAACCATGTTAAAACTTTCAAAACTGCCCAGTAACATCCGGTTAGCTGGTTATAAAACCATCATCAGGTTTTGGACAACCATGGGATAAAAGAAGGTACGTCTATACTGGCAAGTGGCAACCAAACTCAAACTTTGGCTAACAAAACCTAAATATGGCAGCCTTTAGGCAGAGCGGATAAGAGAAATATTGAGTGGTTGCAACATTACTGCAGCAGAAAATGGTACAAATAAACAACATGTCAACATTCCTACAAATCCACGCGAAGAACTAAGCACTAACAGCTAATCCTAAATATTGTTCAGTCAGTTAGCAATTAATGGCTTACATGACCAGAAAAGATGTTCAAATCATAAACACTAACAAAATCGCTACTGCAACCATTACTCTGAAATTCATCAGTTAAGCAAAACTCACCAAAAGATCAACCCATGTGCTGCTCCCCACCAGAATAGAGAAGCCAAGAAGGACCTGCAAGTTAAAAGAAACAGTTCAGACCACTATTTTTCATCTCCGATAAAATAATATAACATGAATAAAAAATTCACTAACTTTGCCAGTCATGGTATGAGATGACCAAGTAAGGATCACATGAGAACAGTATCAGAGCAAAATGTGGCAGTTTATTCAGTTTGTCATGTTTTCCAACAGTGGCATGCCATCCTGTACGATGGACAGATAGCCAGGTGTCTTCCTACTGTAACTGTGCATATTACACAGCAGTTTACAGGTCACCCAGTAATGGCTAGGTTTTGCCTGGTTGGAGTTAATAGGACCAATGATTAGTCCAATTCTCTAGCTGGAACAGGTCAGTCTAAGGTACTTCCATTTCCAGAATATAACTAGCTATTTTACATTCTCTATGCCCGTTAATGCAGAGTTATCACACGCTACCTCACATACACCTTCCAGTATTTATTTACTCATACATGATCTATCCAGGACTTATTCCATGATGACTAAATGAACTAATATGTTACTTCATTCACTTTATCTTGCATCTCGCACCATTTAGAACGCAAGGATTCCATAGTAAAGGAAAGATCCTTTCCCGTGAAATTCATCTCTACTCCCAATGCACTAGGCCCTCTTTTAAGTGCCTGTTTGGTTCCAATAAGTCACCTGACTTATAAGTCAGGTGACTTAAAATCAGTGACTTATAAGTCACGTCTGTTTGGTTGTCATCTGACTTATAAGTCACCTGAGCACACCTTCCCACCTTGTTTTTTAATGTAAAGGTGATGGGACCCACGTAAAAGGGGGTGACTTATAAGTTTTAAGTTGGGGTGGAGCAACTTATGACTTATAAGTTGGGGTGACTTATAAGTTGGGTCCGTTTGGCAAAATAAGTCACTTTTTGCACTTTTCGACTTATAAGTTGGTGACTTATTTGAAACCAAACAGGGCCTAAGCCAAAACCTATAGTTAGTTACATACGCTGCGAAACCGAGGAGGCAAAGAAAAGAGGTTCATAAATGTTTTGTCTTGAAAATAAAACAGCCTGAATCGATACATGTACCCGCCAGATAGGGTTTTCAAGTCATACAATAACTTATGTATTCCCCCGATATACAGATCTCAGATCTTGTGCATCAATACTCAGGCATGAAAAAATATCAGTTTTTATATGCATAAGCTTGTCAAAGTCATTACAATTAAGTAGTGATTTCCCCTATATACATATCTCGGATCAGGTGAATCAATTCTCAGGCATGAAGAAATATCAATTTGCATGCCTACACTCGTCATCAAATAAGTACTTTTAGAGGAGTATCAAGTGGACAGGTGCAACGCTTACCCAAGGTAAGTAGGCAGCAGTGAAGGTGAACAGACCCAAGAAGCTCATGTGAATGAAGGGATTGTGCTTGCTCCAGACATAAACCTGCCATGCCATATCAGGGGTATTACTAATGTTCTGCCTCCGGCACCCAAAAAGGAGAATTCTTAAAGACAGGATTTCTCTACTATGTGTCCTAGCATAGGCAACTTTTTATAGAAATAGTAAATGCTTGAATCCTTTAAATTAATCGCATACCATCATAAACGTCAATGAATTGCTGAGGAAAAGAATCCTGGCGAATGTCTCAGAAATGTAAGGTATTGTCCCACCAATCAGAACGATGCTAGTCAGGACAGTAGCACCAAACAAGAGCATGTAGAAAAAGTCAGCTGTTCTTCCCCTGAATGAGTTCTCCTCGAGAAGTTTGCAGTAGCGCGCAAGAAAAAACATGTGGAACAGGAAATCCAAATCTGGAAACAAGAGTAACCAGGTTCAGTAATAAGAGTGAAGGGCTACAGCTATACATAAACTTTATCCCATAAATGATATAATAACAGAAAGTATACGTCTCAAAGAGTAAAGGGCTGCCGACGAGCATGTGAATCAAACACGTGCAACAAGCTAGGAACATGTAAGCACTTGTGTTTAGCATGAGCACAGACAAATTAGTAACGTATATCCGAGATAACGACTCTAAATGTCGGATACTCAACGGCAACGCAATCTAGATTCTGCTCATTCATGGCAACATATTATATTAGACAAGCCATCGGTTACCAATTCTCCATTACCGTTTGAAGCACGCAAATATTAACTTCACAAATCTGTGCTTATTGTTCCGTGCTGACTTTGATGCGGCAGCCAACGCAACACGACAAACAAGCAGGCCGTGTCCGTTTCCAATGCGACAAATTACCATATGCACAGCGCCACAAAACACAAGGGAGGGCAGCAGCTCAGCAGCATGTAAAGCGAACGAGCCTTCGCCGACTGTCGCCACGTACCCAAAACCTATCAATTCTAACATATCTCCCTGTGCCGCGGCTTGACCGACTCAATAGACCATACTCTCGGAGCACATGAAATGAATCGCGCCGGTGAGACTTTTATCCTCAAGTGGCAAATGGAGTGGCATGGGAGCAACGAATCCACGCAGCCCTCAGCAAACCCTAGCCCTACGCCATGCCGTGCTACGGAATTTCACAACGCATTGCAGACTTGACTAGGGAGTGGATAGGAGGCGAGCATCGTTGGTTCGTTGGCATACCCATCTTGCGGAAGTAGAGGAAGTTGGTGACGAGGCGCCAGATCTCGTAGTGCTGCACCACCAGCTTGGGGTTGAGGTACAGGTGGTAGGGCGAGATGATCTGCAACCAACCAATCAATCAATCAATCACTAGGTCATCGACTCGACTCGGCAGCAGAAGCAGCAGATCGCGCCGCGAACGGCCCCCGGGGTGGGCGCAGGGGGCCGGAAGAGAGGGGGACGGGGGACGTGCGTACCTCGAGGGTGCAGCCGACGGTGGTGAGGACGGCGGCGGTGAGGTAGGAGCGCGTGATGATGGGCATCTGCCGGTACCACTCCTCCACCGCCTGCGCCATCCCTGCTCCTCCTCTCCCCTCCCACACACGCGCGCGCGCGGAAACCCTAGCTCCCCGCTCCCTCTACTACTCACCTCTACCTGAGATGGAGATGGGCTCTGGCGCGGATCGCCGGCGGAATCGAAGAGCGACGACGGGGATGGGGGAGGAGGGTGGAGGGGGACTGCGGCGTGGTCTCGATCTCTTTCTCGGTTTTTTTTTTTCTCTCTCTTTTGCTTCGGAGTGGATGAGAGAGCGTGGGTTTCCCTCAAAAAAAAAAAGATGAGAGAGCCTGGGTCGTGTGGCTGGCATGTGGGGGCCCGCGGGAGGAACCCGTGGGCGGGGCCGCCGCGTCGGTGGCGGTGACGTGCTGTGCCCCAATGGGGCGGCGCCACGTCGGAGGAACACGTCGGACATTGGTGGTGGCCGTCGCCGGCTGCCGCCACTTGTACTATCTTTTTGTTTTGGGGACTCTTTGAGGTCCCATCCGGTGAAGGAGAAAATGATACTATGAGCCATAGAGCGTCATGAGTTTTTTTTCAATTTGCGTAAGTCATGAACATGCTACCTCGGGAAAATATGCTCTTATAACCGAACGGTGTGTTGGCTTAGGACTTATCTGCGGCAAATTGTTGAGTCGGCCATTTTATCGACAATTGTAGTTCCATCATTGGTCGACGGTGGTTCAAGCAAAGTATGATGCAGGACCTCCTGATCTCAAGATCACACACAAATGTGCTCTGGCATTTATGTAGTCCATGAGAAATACCATATCCTTAACGTTAGCGTTGGCGCGATAACAGGAAAGCGCGTTCTGGATTCTTATGTGAGAGACTCATTCCGTCGAAGCTCGCCGTCGTTCGTCACCTCGGATTTGCTCCCCCACCGCCTACAGACGGCGACCGTAAGCACCCTCAACAACTCAGCACATGCATATGGGTCCGAAGAAAGTTGTAGCGTCCTCCACGGGACCTGCTTCCAAAAAACGAGTGGAAGATCCGCATCAAGAAAGAAGGAGTAGCAGGATACGACATAGCTACAAAATAGTGGTACTCCTTCTATCTTATTCATGTAAATCTTACATGTCTGCTCACACGGTATTCATCTGGTGAAGGAACTGCACCTTCTTCCTGACATCTTACAAAGTTACAATAGTTCACAGAAGATATCGATTTGAAAGTTTCTGGTGTGTGGTTTGCATCTTTAGTCCTGCATCAGTAATGTCAACCATATGACTCAATCTTGCCCATCCAGATTCAATATCCTGAACTAACTCGCGATGCACAAGGTTTCCCCCATTTATTATTTCACTTTAGTTAGACACCAGTCACCTAACTTTCAATTGGGTTAGTCAACTCCCAATGGAAGGAAGCAGCACCCACGAAGGTGCGCATAGCACCTAGGTCGTCGGTTCACGAGGAAAGGGGTGCCTCGGTGTCTATCTTATTGATCCGGGGGGTGCGGGAGCTGTTGCGCCGAAACTGGAGGTCTACGGGGCTTAGAGGGTAGGCGTTCATCCATGTGAGGATTGATGGCCGACCACTCGGTGGCCTGCCGTTGACCCCTTCGTCTCTTTTTACATCCTCCCAAAGTTGGAGGCCCAAATCGCCTTGCAAATATGATGAGCGTTATTCAAGGCATGACGGCAAAGGCGAAGTTCACCAGATATGGCAGTTCCATCGTTTCAACGACGTGGACAATGGAATAGGGACTTGATCACTTTCCCAGGTCCTTATTGAAGGATCTTTGAGCATAATCGAAGGACCCATTTGTAATATTTTATTTGTTAGAGGTCCTTCTACGGATCGTGTTGGTACAACTTGTGTTGATAATGCCAACTTCTCGCTCCTTCAGGAATCCGCGGTTTTCAAATAAAGCAGTGTATAAATGCGCTAGTGCTAACGACAACTATATTTTTCATAGGAGTAACAAAAAAATAAGTCAGGACATCCATATAAGAAAAAACAACTCATTATCTTTGATCATTGTTGAAGCGCCGACCTGCACCGCTTCAATGGCCTTCGGGGCACATAATTTTACAATTTCAATCTATACATTTTAACTTAAACAACAAAAATGTTAAACTACTGCCGATATCAAGCAAATTTTAGTTACCATGAAAGAGGCTCAATCATAAAAGTATCCATACACATAAAGTGCAGAACACTCTACATTTATTTTGCAAAGCACACACTTTTGCCGCTTTGTGACTTCAGCCAACCAAATATGTGTAAGCCAAGCCGAGGTATCCAACTAGGCAATACAATTTCTCTATAGAATGCACAAGTGCAGAAAATAGTGTCAGTCATTTGCAAAAAAAAAGAGGAATCCAGCACAAAACCGAAAATGTTATTCTCACTTACTTATTTGAATCTGCTTCTACTTGGTTCTCCATTAGAGATTGACTCCAGTAATTTGAGGTCTTAGCTGTGGTCCTATTTTGACGGTAAAGTGAGCAGAAGTTTTCATTTTCCCTCCAAAACAGAGTAGCGGTGAAAGTAGTACAGAGCTGTAGCGAGGAGTAGTACTCGGAAAAGGAGAACCATCGGATCTGATTTGTGCGGTGGATATGGGCTTTGTTAGGCATTAAAACCCCAGCGCGAAAGCCCCCGTCTCCCATTTGTTTCCAGAAGTCTCCGCGCGGCCACGATTTTTTTTAACTCCGCAGCAGCCGCGCTTCAAGAGCTCCCGACGAGGGTTTGGGCGGCGGCGGTGGCTGGTCGGAGGAGGAGAGAGGCATGACCAGGAAGAAGCACGCCGCGGTGACCCCCGCACCTTCTGAGGGCAAGGAGGGCTCTCTCACATTTGGATCAAATGAAGAGCAGAACAATGTGCAACGTGGAATTGTGAGTGCCGTAGGGCAGGGCTAATACCAATGAATCTTTGAATTGAGGAACGAGGTTACGGGAAGCAAGAACACACACCATCTTGATCTCTCCAACTCTAGTTGATGGGCAGTGACCAGATCATTCGAAAAGGAAGGAGAGGACCATTGGGGAGTGAATTCGCGCCCTAGGTATCACGGCCGTGTCCTTGTAATCGGAGAGGCATCAGGCATGCGAGGGGCGGCGATGTTCACGAGTCGGGATTTGGGGAAGCGGAGCAGTCGCGGAGCTTTTTTTTTGTTTTTTTAGGATCACCAAGCTTTATTAATCGAAAATCACAGATTGTGGGATACAAGCAAGGTCATGGGGTTGGCCAAACAAAAGGTGGCGCCCCCGACCTAAAGACAACAAGCGCTTGGCTAGCTTATGAGCTTCTATGTTTGCACTACGACTTTCGAAAAAAAATTACATTGAAACAGAACTGGAATATGAGTTAATCGCACTAATAATAGCTCTGTTTGCGTCTCTGGATCTGGTGTTTATATCTAATGCTACGATCAACTGTTGTAGCAGTCACGAAGCTGAAGAGACGAGAACGATGATGATCCAGTGCGAACAGACGTGACTTTTGCAGGTCGGTTTTCCATAGCACGGCTCCTTGGGCCTTCATTTTTTTTCCATTGTACATTCCTTTGCCCATTCTACTCACCAGAGAAGGAATACCTGGGCCGGGGCCCAGGGCGGGCGCCCTGTTTGCATGGCCTATGGGTCGGCCCTGAGTACTCCTATTGAACTGAATATTAGTTTGGTCACTAGAATTTTCCTAAAAGAAGAAAACAAGTGATGATGAGAAATTTATGCAACCCGGATTCGGCGCGAGTCCAAAATCTGAGCTGCCATAGAACCAGTGCCCCTCATCTTCATTCTTCAAGCTCCATCGTCCACACAAGTCCACAACGCTGGCCGAAGGAATACAACTGACACGGTTTGATCCGATTATCTGCACGTATTCGTTCGCCGTCCTTTTCTAAATATAAGACGTTTTTGCAGTTTGATACTTCATTCGTCCCATAGTATAAAAATGGTTTTAACACGGTTAAAAACACTTTTATATTATGAGATGAAGATAGTAGTATTTTATTACGGCAGACCATGTGTAGGGTCTGCATGTTAGAGGCGAAAATGACAGCTATATTTACAGGGAGGGAGTACGCATGGCAGGGTGTAGTAATTTCCTATAGGACAACTGCACAGTGCAGTTAGTATGCCAAATAAAATGGCTGACCGTCATTAGTAGTTAGAGTTAATAATAAAGGTAGTACACTTGATCTTTATTCAGACAGTACATTCATTTTTTTTTGGCAGGGCAAACAGTGCCATCACTGTTCATACTAATTCAACACTACTCCCTCTGTAAAGAAATATAAAGAGTGTTTAAATCACTACTTTAATATCTATAAACATTGTTATATCTCTTTTATAAGTGTCTAAATGGGTTTGCCTTAGTGTGGGAGACGAACCACAACACGCAGCCCCTCCTGCATTCCGTACAACAGATAAGTGGGAGTGGCGCCTCATGGTTGGCAAGATGGCTGCCGACGCCAATGAACCTGAGTTTGACATGTATGAGCACGTAAAAACATTGTGCTGCCCTTCCTAATATTGCCTTGGGTTGCATGCCTTTTCCTTGCAAATCGGAGTAAAGTTGGGGCTCTTACGCAAAACAATTATCTTTGTTTGCGTTTTATATCTATCCCAATGTTTAATGGCAAACAACGATGATCGTTGGCCATATCTTTCTCTAGCAATACGTATGCTGTTTTTGCTTGAGAAGGTGAATGGAGTCATATGAGGATGTCATCACCCTCGAAGATAGCAACCAAACTATCGATCCTTTATATTGGAAAGGAGGGAGCAACCTTTTTCCTTAGATAATCGGAGAAGCCTCGATCCGTCGTCCGCTTAACTGGCATATGAAACAGGCACATAATTTCACACTTCCGCAAAAATAGGCAAAGCTAGCGGGGGCATCTATTTGGTACCAAGAAATACCCTCGATCCCAAAAGCACGCAAAGTCGGAACTTGCATCGTCCAATTGAATAAGCACAACCGACAAAACATGTACCGAGCCATAGACGTGTCAGAATAGGCAAAAACTAGCTGTGGCATTTATTTGGTACCAAGAAATACCCTCGAACCTCAAAGCAAACAAAGTCAGACCTCACCGACAAACATGTGCCAAGCTACAGACGTGTCAGAATAGTTGCGACAAATCTTGGATTTACAAATTTCGTTCACATGCAGGAAAACCTTTGAAATGGCAAACCCGTTCGAGATGTGGAGTTGTGGACGTTTGCTTTGGAACACAAAAGGCGTTGGGTTTTGGTTTGGTTTGTGAAAACAACCGTAGCCGTGGCTAACATAAAAAAGAGCGCCCATTTCTCGGTTGGTTCGCGAAGCTTCGGCGCGGCCCCGAGAGATTTTGAACTCCAGAGCTCTCGGCGAGGGTTTGGGCGGCGGAGGGAGGCGGGCATGGCCGGGAAGAAGAGCGCCGCGGTGAGCTCCGTGCCTTCCGAGGGTGAGGAGAGTGCCGTCGTCCCCGGCTCCACTGCCAAGCGCGGGCCCGGCAGACCTAAGATGGACCCCGTCCCCGCCGGTGCCAGCCCCGGCTCCACTGCCAAGCGCGGGCCTGGGAGGCCTAAGAAGGATCCCGTCCCCGCCGCCGCCGGCGCCAGCCCCGGCTCCACTGCCAAGCGCGGGGCCGGGAGGCCTAAGAAGGTCGCCGCCCCCGCCGAGTCCGGCAAGGGCTCTGCTCCGGAGCCCGGGAAGAGCGAGATGGGGGAGAAGGGGGCGACCCCGAAGAAGCAGGGGAAGGGGGAGAAAGAGAAGGCGAAGGCGGCGACCCCGAAAAAGAAGGAGAAGGGGGACAAGGCGGCGGCGCCGGAGAAGAAGGAGAAGGGGGACAAGGCGGCGGCGCCGGAGAAGAAGGAGAAGGGGGACAAGGCGGCGGCGCCGGAGAAGAAGGAGAAGGGGGACAAGGCGGCGCCCCCGAAGAAGAAGGGGAAGGGGGAGAAGGCGGCGGCGCCAGAGAAGAAAGAGAAGGGGGAGAAGGTTGCTACCAAGAAGAAGGAGAAGGGGGAGAAGGGAGGGAAGGAGAAGATGGGGGACACGGCGGCGACCCCAAAGAAGAAGGAGAAGAAGGGCGGCGAGGCGGCGGAGCCCGGATCCGGATCCGGGAAGCAGGAGCCGTCCGGCGAAGCGGGGAAGCCCAAGCCCAAGCCCACGCCCAAGAAGGCGAAGCAGCAGGCCTCAGACGGGGCGGCCAAGGAGACGCCCAGCAAGAGGAAGCGCGACGACGCCGGGGAACCCCAACCCCAGAAGTCGGCCAAGAGCGCCAAAAAAGTGGACGAGGCCACGCCCACCAAGAAGAAGCAAGCCTCCTCCGGCGGTGCTGAGAAGGCCACCACACCCAGCAAGACACCCCAGAAGAAGGAGGCAAAGAGCGCCAAGAAAAGCCCCGGCAAGGCGGAGAAGGCCACGCCGACCAAGAAGCAGCAGGCCTCCGGCGGGCCGGAGAAGGCCACACCGAGCAAGAGGAAGCATGGCGATCTGGAATCCCCAAAGGCGGCGAAGAGCGGGCAGAATGGCTCTTCGCCTGCGAAGAAACAGAAGGGCAAGGCAGCAGGGGCGGCGCCGGTGGCTGCCGAGCCGGGCACCTGCAGCTTCCCGATGGCGCGGGTGCGGCTGCTGATGCGGGACAAGGACGCCACCATCCGATCTAACAATGAGACCGTCTTCCTCGTCAACAAGGCCTCGGTAAGACTTCCCCAACTTTTACTCTGAAAAATCTGAATGCAAGTTATGCAGTGATCTGTGTTGGCAATTAGAAATTTCAGTCAGGACTGAAGCTTGGTGTCATCCTATCAGAATGCCATGATTTTGGGTGGAATCTATGCTAGCTAGTGAGATTTAGATTGGTTGTGCTATCAGCCCATCAACGCCCACAAGGTGTTCGATGAGTTGTCTGTCGTGTTCTCACTGTCGATCGTTTGTCTCTACCCTTGGTCAGTCAATATTCCAGTGTAAAGTTGTCTGAGATGTCAAAGCTTGATTTTGTGCTGAGCCAAATGTCAACATAATAAGCTGTGTCTGCTTCTGCTGCTGGCAGTACAAAACTGTCTCACAAGTGAACTGTGAGGACGTCTTTCTTGGCATGTTTTGCAGTGATTTGTAGATAGTACTGTCTATTTCTGCTGTAGATGTGCACATTTCGTCCATGTTTTCACTTTGGTTTTTCCTAAGCATATCCACTTGAAATATCGTGTCGAAGTGGTAGGAAACCGTGTTATCTAGAGAGAAAAATTGGTGTTCTTTTTTTGGATGGAAGAATATGACCGGTGTTAGTAAAATGGTGTTGTATTTCCAGATTGTTTCTACTATTGCTGAACTTGTATTTGATTGTTAGTCATTCATGGATGAGCTAAATTTATGAGATTGCTCATTATGTAGCTTAATATTCCCAGGCTCACCTTAAACATATTGTTTCTTGTAAATTCATAAATGTCATGGATGAGCTAAATTAGTAGATGAAATGTTCGTTTTAAAATTTAATTTATACTCCCACTGTCCCAAAATAAGTGTCAAGTTGTACTAAATAAACGACACTTATTTTGGGATGGAGGGAGTATGTAGTAAGATTTGCACTGGAATATCAAGCTTCAGCCATCATCCAAAAGAGGAGTAGAAGGAATCCTAGACTACCCAACCAGCCAGTTTACTTGGTGGTCGATGCATTTCTCTCCCCCCCGACAGTTGTGCAGTGCTGCCAGCCTGGCAACATTGTTCTGAAAGCTGGCTTATGCTACTGCCTACTAGTTGTAGTGGTTTTGTCCGTAATCAAGGCAGCAACAACGTTATGCACAAGTACATAGTCACTGCACTGCCCACCTCCCGTTGCCTCTACTTGCTCCAATAGTTTGATTCATCTTCGTGCTGTTTCTTCTTTATCTTGCTAACTCACGTGCTTATCTTCCAGCAAAATTCTAATTGCTTCTTGTAATTCTTTTCGAGCACCAAACAAGATGGCCATAAGTTGGAAGTCCAGTCTGGCAAGTGAATTTGTTTCTTACTTTCTGGTCCTGCTGAGGAGACCATAAGTTCATAGCACCAACCGCTGGAAGTCCTGTAATTCTTCACTAACCAATAGAGTTTTTTTCTTTCGGGATTGGTATTTGTAATTCATCAATCACTAGATGAAGGTCTTTTGGTTCAACATGATTAAACTGTACCTGCAGCATAGCAGACTGAGGAGGAAGTTGACCTGTGTAAGCTGACAGTGTGGTATAAGTGTATAACAAGCGTGGCCTGATTGCATAGTTACCTCCTGTAGTGCACTAACTCATGTAGATTTCAGTTGTCAACTAAAAAGGTTGCAATGATAATTTACATTTATGGCATCCAGGTTCATAAGAATTATAAGCTTGCTGAGATCATCCAAGTATCTGACTGGGAACATATTCTATTAGAATGGCATCCTTCTTGTTCTAAAAAGTTCAGTTCAATAAAAAAAATCCAGTGTCCTGAATTCTAGACAAGATAATGCAAGCTAGCCTGAAGGTGATGCCCGACCAATAAGAAAAGGAAATTTGCCCCGAGAACAAATTTATCTTTTATTTAGGCGGAGAGATTTAGGCATGCACGTGACAAGTAAAGTGACCCAAAGCAAAGCTAAAATTGTCGCCCCCCCCCCCTCCCCCAACCAAATGCTTCTCTTTCCTTGCTGTTTGACCATTTTTCATTTTTTTTGAAAATATTGGGGGGAAACAATGGTTGGTGTACCCTGTTTATCTTCGTTGCAACCTGTATTTATGTATCGGTGCCATTCTTTTGGTACTCAGTGATTATGACATCTACTGAATCTTCAATGGGATAGTGTTGTCTATTTCTGCTGATTCAAAATTCAAAATTCAGATTTCCAATCTGCCAAGTGAGTTCTGGTGCTTAGACTTCTGTAATGTGCATGGATTTCAGTTTCAGTGAGGATGCTATTAGAATGTCATCATTCTTGTTCTAAAGTTCAGTTCTAAAATAGCCTCTTGAATTCTAGGAAATGTAATGTGAGCTACCCTGAAGCGATGCCCAACGAGTAAAAAATAATCCCGAGAAGTGAGAACGACAGGGAGTAATTACGACATGGATGTGACAAGAAAAGTAACACCAAGCAAGGATCAGATTGTTGGAGTGGCTTCTCTTTGCTTGCACGATACTCCCTCTGTAAACTAATATAAGATCATTTGGATCACTAAACTAAAGTAGTGATCTAAATTATTCTTATATTAGTTTACAGAGGGAGTATTTCAAAAGTGTTATGGGAAACAGTGGCTGGTGTACCTCGTTTATCTTTGTTGCAACTTGTATTTATGTACCAGTGCCATTTTCTTTTGGTATGCAGTGATTATGACATGTACTGAATCTCGAACTGGATAGTGTTATCGTGTTATATATATATTCATGTTACACATGCACCTGCAGGAGTTATTCTTGGAGGTATTTGCGAAGGATGCTCATCAGAATGCCCTGAAGGAACGTAAAAAGTCAATTACCTACGAGAACCTTTGTAAGTTGACCCTCCTTTTGTTTGCTGTATCCTTATCTAGGAACCCATTTATCTTGTTTGTTGACTATGCTGCCTGAAAGACAGTTCATGTCGAAATAAAGAGCCTCTGTAGACCATACAGTGGATGCATTTGATATGATACTCATTAGTAAAGCAAGTGGTCATAATGTCTTACCCTATTGTTACGATGGTTTTCGCCACTCTTGTCTGAGTAGGCTATGTCACATCCCCTAGGACATCTTGCATGAGTAATTGAAGTGGGTATCTGTTTTCCCATTATCGGTTGCAATCCTTAGCCTGTATTAGCGCTTGATACATTGGGTGTTGTGCTAGCAAATTTGATATCAAGTTTGTTTTTCAAGGAACCAGACATGTTTTGTTGGATGCCAAATATTACTTTCCAAAGACTTGAGGGTTCTTTATTTAAAAGAACTGCGAGTACCCTAAAGTTATCATCATTTCCTCTACTGTTGGTGTTGATAAATCTGAACCGTTCTTGTATCAATTCCAAGTTAATCTAAAACCACAAATCTTACAATGACTCTGCTGTCCTATATATCTTTTCAGCGACGGCGGTGTGCAAGGAGAAACGGTACAAGTTCCTATCAGGTAAAGCTTGTTTTACCCTATTTCTGTTTAAATCCGCAGATGCCTGCGTAGTATGTGTGTAGCAAAGACTGGGTGGTGCTGACAGACAGACATCTTGCCGTTTGTTTTGCGTGTGTCCAGATTTCGTGCCACTGAGGGTGACGGCCGGGGATGCACTCAAGGCTGTGGTGAAGGAGCCGTAGAATAGACAGACAAGGTGGTGCATGTCATGCCAGTGCTTGTCCTGTGCTAGCTAGCCTGTGTAGTGTAGGGAGGGAGAAGGAGAAGGACGTGATCTGAGGGTAGAGCTGTTTGTACTAGCGTGTTCTTCTCTGTCTGTCTGTCTGTACTAGGCAAGGACAGGTTGAGTAACAAGCAGAGTAAGACCAGTGATGTTTGTGGATGTATGAACGACTACGTGCTGAAGCTCATGTACCTGTGCCTGTGTGTTGTCTTGATGTTGAGGAAGGAGTGCAGAAGCTGGTTAAACTGGGAATGAAGCAAGCAAGCAAGCATGCGTGCATGCTGGGGTACATACATTAGTTTTTCTCAAACATTTGTCTCCTGAAACCTGCTGCTTGGTACGTACATGCCTCAGCAATTTCTCTACTAGCTGAAACATTGATGAAATTGCACGAACCCTGCTAGATATATGCTTGGAGAAATTGCCCACCGCAAAGGCAGCGTCTGCACCGGAAGAGCGGGCTCGAGGTGAGTCATTCTCCCTGCTAGATGTATGGGGTGAACTCATGTCTTGGACATTGTTTCTTTTTGTTGCTTATTACAATGGTTTTAGAGATTATCAAGTGCTTTTCCAGGGTCAGCAGTCTTCAGCCCAACAATCAATGCCGTCCGTGTCCCTTGGCTGTTTTTTTCAACCAAACGTCTCGCTCCACAGCAGCTAGCCAGCCAGCAAGCAAGTTTGGCTAACACCAACATCCACAAGCAGAAGAAAAGGAACTTACCTTTGTCCTAGGGCGAGGGAGTCGAAACATTTTCCAGGATGATTAGGACTTGTCATGAATGACTCAATAATTTCCACACACTTTTCGAGTTTATTGAGTGTTTTTGGAGTTGCTTTTATTCAGCCCAAACATTTCGAAATCACCACCCTCGACTCAACTTGCTTTTGGAGTTGGAACATCCACATAGAGTTTGCAGTAATACTTCTCTACTTGATGATCAAGGTCATGTCTTCAGGTTCTAAATTTGCGTATGCAACTGATACTCTCCTTCCGGGCCAATTTCTAAGTGGTAACCAGACCTTGCTTTCGAAAAATGGTGCCTTCAAGTTGGGTTTCGACTGCCTGTTTCCTCCTTGTGGTTATGATTCTACGTTTGGCATATGGTATATTAAGTCATCAGCTTGTCGCCCTCTTCTAGTTTGGTCGCCCTTAGGTGATTCCACAAACTGTTACCCTGTGTACTCGAGCTTTGGCTTCACAACCTATGGCAACTTAGAACTAGACTGTATTCCAGTTAGCGGTGGAATAATTCCTGGATGGTCATCATATCCGTATTCATCAGAAGTTATAAATAGTACTACTACTTCTCTACTCACAGTGCTTCTTGACAATGGAAATCTCGTAATAAGAGATCCAGTGAAGAGTTCACTGGTGATCTGGCAAAGCTTTGATAATCCAATTGGTACACTGCTGCCTGGAGGATGGCTGGGATTTAATAGAAACACGAGCAACAACATCTTCCTTATTCCCCATGCTTCTGTTATATCCTGGGATTACAACTATGGTTTAGTTCTGGCTATGAATCCAAACCAAGGTGGAGGGTTTATTGTCGAACAGATTGATGAATATGTTTCCAATAAGGAAGATTATCATGAAATTTATCACGGCACTTTCCCCAGCTGGATGGGGATACATCAAGATGGAGGCAATTTTCTCCTGTTCAGCGATGCACGTGTATATGTACAGCTGAATAACGGCGGTACTATGACTGCAGCTAAACTTGGGGAATGTGGATCTGTGTTGTGGTCTGCTCATGCTCCACATATTCACAAGATACAAATTGTTATTTCAACAGTGATAGTTGTGTTAACCCTCGTCCTCACTGGTCTAGTTCTTTTGCGGATAATCCAGAAGAAGTCATTTATGGACAGACCGGTGAATTCGAACAGCAGCCTCACGATCTTCTCAAACGCCCAGATAAAGAAAGCTACCGGAAATTTCTCGGTAAAGCTTGGAGAAGGAGGTTTTGGCTGTGTTTTCAAGGGAACATTGCAAGGTTCCTCTGTGGTGGCTGTCAAGAAGCTAAAAGAATTTGGACAAGGGGAGAAGCAATTCCGAGCGGAAGTGCAAACGATTGGAATGATCCAACACATCAATGTTGTTCGTTTATTTGGATTTTGTGCCGAAGGAAGTAAAAGGCTGCTGGTGTACGAGTACATGGAGAATGGATCTTTGAGTTCTCATCTGTTTTCGAAAAGCCCGGCAGCTTTGGGCTGGGAGGTCCGGTACCGGATAGCACTTGGAACTGCAAGAGGCTTGGCTTACCTGCATGAGGGATGCACGGACTGTATCATACACTGTGACATGAAGCCGGACAATGTACTCCTTGACGCAGATTTCTGTCCTAAGGTTGCAGACTTTGGTTTGGCCAAACTTCTTGGCCGGGATTTTAGCAGGGCATTGACAACGATGCGTGGGACCATCGGATACCTTGCGCCGGAGTGGATCTCAGGGCTACCGATCACGCATAAGGCTGATGCCTACAGCTACGGAATGATGCTTCTTGAAATCGTATCGGGGCGAATGCGGAGAAAATCAAACAGGGGAGGTTTACTTACTTTCCCATCTTTGCTGCAGTCAAGGTGAATGAAGGAGATGTTATGTGCCTGCTGGACAGCAGGTTGGAAGACGATGTGGATGTGGATGTGGAGCAGCTGATCAGGGCTTGCAGAACTGCATGCTGGTGCATTCAGGATGCTGAAGATCATAGGCCAATGATGGGGCAAGTTGTTCAGATGCTTGAAGGCGTTCTGGATGTCCAAGTACCTCCCGTTCCAAGGTCGCTCCAGAATTGGGTGGGCATGGACGACTGCTCTCGCTCTACTGATTTATATAGTCTCTGAATTCTCCTGTTTCTATATGTCGAAATGTATGTCAAGAATTAAGCTACTATCAGAGTTATATTCTCTAAACCGAAGTAATGACTTGTAATTTGTTATCATAAATTCGTCTGAGCACTGAATTTTGGAAGTATGACCAAGTTAATTTGTGTTCTGTATGAATTTGGGTCAGATGCACATGCCACCGAAATATTTAGGACCCGCTTAAACTGACTTAAATGTGCAACATTTTGATCCAGCATTATTTGAAACGAGAAGCTGAATCATAACCGGCACAGAAGTGATATCTTCTGCTCTCTTTGATCCATATTAACTGTCGTTGCTTTACTACAACTTTGTACTAAAGTTGTACCAAAGCAACAACAATTAATATGCATCGGAGGGAGTACATGGTAGTATCTAGTTTCTTCAGTTCATCGGTGATCTTCATTATATTAGAGCAACTCTAACCGATCCATTGGAAGAGTAAACATTTCTTTGGGGTTTTGCCTAGTTTGTTTGCACAATATCAAAACAAAAGTGGTCACACTGGAACTGGTCCTCACCAACCAACCCACCGCACCGGACCTGACCTCGTCCCGTCTCGTCCGGTCACGTCTCTCTGACATTAAACAGGTGTGGAGACCGGGACGCGGCGCGAGCGACGCTCTCGGTCGACGCACCGCTTCAATGCCGGCTCCAGGCATGAATGTGACGCGAGGAGCAGACGAGAGGTCAAGCGGGAGAGGTTATTGGGGTGGGACCGGCATGCGAAACGCGTACATGGCGGTGGTGTCCGGACTGCGCTGGATGGTTTGCAGTGCCTGGACAATTATGTCTGGACGTTTACAGGCGGTGTGAGGTCCGCATTGAAGATGCCTAACCGCTTACTTAATGCAGATTAACGAAAAGACCCTTTTAAAGTTTTCTAAGGGGCCAATAATATAATTTTATAAGGAGCTCTCTCATCCAATTCTTTTAATTCACTATATTCCCTAATCTTAGAGGTATTCACTTTTGAATTCAGTTTACGATTTTGATCGGATCAATGATTTGTCATCAATTGACAGCAATTGGCCTATAAAACATATCAGCACTGATACTATAGCATCAATAATTCTTTTAATTCATTATGCTCCCTAGTTTAGGAGCTCTCTGATTCGATTAAGGTACTTAATTTTGGATTTGGTTCATGTCTCACCAAGTCAACACTTTTCAAATCAATTGACAGCAACCGGACTATAAAACATATCAGTCCCGTGCACCCACTCACCACCCCGAAAAAAGAAACGCTGGTATGTAATGTAACACCAATATAATAAATGCATCCACCGACATAGATTTTTTTTTCATATAAGCATGGGTTGATCGGCAGATAACACTGAATCACACCACAAAGACCCCACCAAAACACCGTATTCTGTTTTCTTAAGAGAGGTAATATCATCAGAAGTCATAATACTTGCACTCGAAGTTTGGTGCTATAACTTTGAAAATATGGAATTGCGGTCGCTAAACTTGACTCAAGCGTGCAAATACAGTCACAAATGCGTATGCAGGGGTATCCGTGTGTATGGACCCATATGTCAGCGAGTGAAGGCGCTTGGCCGAGACTTTTTTTTGCACAAAAACACACTCGTTTTTTTATTTGCGGAAAAGCTGACCATCGCGAGGGATTTCTGAGCAAAATCCCCTAATATTTTTTAATTTGCAGAAAAGCCACACTGCTCAGCTCTTAGATACCAGAATTAACAAAAAGAAAAAGAAAAAGGGGAAGCCAGGTTCCGAACGCTTACGACGCGAGGTACTCCAACCAATCCACTAATCAAGTTCCAGCGTAAATAGTACGTGTACTAACAAGCAAACGCATGTGCAACTTAAATATGCTGAACATACTGCGCCTATTTTGCGCGCACTACTTGTAACACGTAATTAATAAAGTAACATTCTAAAAACATTATACATGCAATGCAAATGATCATTAGAATAAAAACATTTAAATATAAACTTGTCTATTATATAAAAATATTTAGTTAATACCGACATTGAAAATGTTTATTAAATAAATATGTTTAATGAATCCAAAAAATATATACACTCTAAATATTTACGAATGTTCACTTATGTATAATATTTACCCATGACTAATATTCAAAAAATTATATAATTTAAATATTAAACACTGTTGAATATTCGTGTCAACAGTTTAACTTTTAAATTATGAAATTATAACTCACATTTTTTATTAAAATATTTATAATTTATGTACATACTATCTACCAATTTCTAAAAAAACAATCAGGTGCAAAATGGGCTGCAGTAACCATAACGCTTATGTTCTAGTACTCCCTCCATCCCGAAATATCGAAGCAGTCTTACAAAATCCTTCCAAGGTGCAGAGAAGCACTCATCTTTGCTCATCCACGTGATTGTCCTAGCATTCCCATTAGCAAAGTGGATAGTGGCAAGCACTAGTAGAAAAAGGGTCAAACGTGAAGCGCATTAGTGCCGGTTTGAATTTGAGCCGGCACTGATGTGTGCATTAGTGCCGATTCCAACGGCTAGCCGGCCGCTCTCATTAGTATCGGTTCGTGGCGAACCTTTAGCACCGGTTCGTGCCACGAACCGGTACTAAAGTGAGTGGTGGCAGGATGTTGTCAGTCCGGGGCCCCTCCAGCACCTTTAGTATCGGGTTGTATCATGAACCGGTACTAAAGGTCGTCCTACATAGACCCTTTGTCCACCCGAGCTCGCTCTGTTCTTCCCCTTTCCCCTCTCCTCTCCGTTCTTTTCCCTCTTCCTCTCAAGCTCATCACACATTTTGCCCAAAATTTGTGAAGATATGAAGGCCCCCATCCATTCAAATGATCACAAAGGTTAGCAACTTTGTCCTTTCATCTTTCATTGCTAGATTAGCTCGTGCAATGCTTTATATAGTGATTGATTTTTGAGTTTAGTAATTTGGGAGGAATTATATATATGTGCTAGTATTTGATTTATATGCAATTTGAGGTCAAAAATAACACTTAGTTTGCATATGTAGGTGTGGTTTACTTAGTACCTTCTAAATCTCCGTCGTAACTACCATCGATCGCTCGCAACGTCCCGTCGCTGGCACCACCTTGTGGTGAGCCTCTTGTTCATGAAGTTTTATATAAAAAATTGATGTTTGTGTGATTTGGATATATAGTTACTCGTATAATTATCTTACCCATACATTGTTTGTTATACATAGTGCCATGGTTTTGATATCCGTCCCCGTCGGCCCTCGTCCGGATTATGATTCGGATGTGGTATATTCTCTTTTAAAACTATTCATTGCATTTCGTGTTTATGACAAATTATGCCCATCAAGTTGACATAGATATTTGTATGTAGGAGGTAGTTGAACCAGAAATTCCAACCGACCCTATTGTCGAGAGGTTAAATTTAGTTGAAAGAGAAAACGAGGATTTGAAGGAAAAATTGAAAAGAATTGAGGGGGAGAAGATGGAATTGGAGTTGCATGTTGCCGATGTCGTCGATGATCACAAGATTAAGATGGAGAAAATGCGCTTGAAGATTAGAAAAATTAAAAAATATGCCATTCATAGTGAGGCTTGGTATCATTATGCTGTTGGATCAATTGTTACCTTAGTTGCAATCTTGATCGCATTTGTTGTTGCATTTAAATTCTTTAGCTAGAGAGTTATTTGTTTGTTGCATTAAGTGTTGTATGATCTTTATGTATGAACTTTATGTATTGTATTAATTTGGTGTTTTCGGTGCTGTGTATTGAAGATGAGCCGGCAATGGATGTACGATGACCGATGCTGTCCTGAGTTCATTAATGGCGTGCGTACTTTTCTGCTTGCGGCTGAGGCAAACAAGCGGGCGGATGGTTTTATGCCTTGTCCATGTGCTGGCTGTAAGAATGGTCACAATTACTCTACATCAAGAACCATTCACGTCCACCTGTTTGAGTCCGGTTTCATGCCCCACTATAATGTTTGGACCAAGCATGAAGAAAGAGGGGTTATGATGGAAGACAATGAAGAAGAAGAGGACGACGACAGCTATCCTGGCCATGGGTTCCCTGAATACGATGATACAACAATGAGGGAAGAAGCTGAGCCGGTAATGCGGGAAGAAGCTGAGCCGACAATGCGGGAAGAAGCTGAAGAAGAGGCATCAGATGAGCCCGTTAATGATCTAGGTCGGGCCATTGCCGATGCAAAGAGAAACTGCGCAAGTGATTTGGAGAAGAAGAAGTTGCAGCGCATGTTAGAGGATCACAAAAAAATGTTGTACCCGAATTGCGTAGGTGACAAGAAAAAGCTGGGCACCACACTGGAATTACTACAATGGAAGACAGAGAATGGTGTATCTGACAAGGGATTTGGAAAGTTGCTGGTAATGATAAATAATATGCTTCCAAAGGACAACGAATTGCCTGAGAGTACGTACGAAGCAAAGAAGGCTGTCTGCCCTCTAGGGTTAGAGGTGCAGAAGATACATGCATGCCCTAATGATTGCATCCTCTACCGCGGTGAGTACAAGGATTTGAACGCTTGCCCAGTATGCGGTGCATTGCGCTATAAGATCAGCCGCGATGACCCTGGTGATGTCGAGGGCGAGCGCCCCAGGAAGAAGATTCCTGCCAAGGTGATGTGGTATGCTCCTATAATACCACGGTTGAAACGTTTGTTCCAAAACAAAGAGCATGCCAAGGCGATGCGATGGCACAGAGAAGACCGTAAGAAAGACGGAAAGTTGAGAGTACCCGCTGACGGGTCGCAGATGACGGGAAGGAGTTTGCAGATGACGCAAGGAATGTATGGTTTGGTCTAAGCGCAGATGGCATTAATCCTTTTGGGGAGCAGAGCAGCAACCATAGCACCTGGCCTGTGACTCTATGTTTGTATAACCTTCCTCCTTGGTTGTGCATGAAGCGGAAGTTCATTATGATGCCAGTGCTCATCCAAGGCCCTAAGCAACCCGGCAACGACATTGATGTGTACCTAAGGCCATTAGTTGAAGAACTCTTACAACTGTGGAATGGAACATGTGTACGTGCGTGGGATGAGCACATGGGGGAAGAATTTGACCTAAAGGCGTTGCTATTCGTGACCATCAATGATTGGCCTGCTCTCAGTAACCTTTCAGGATAGACAAACAAGGGATACCGCGCATGCACGCACTGTTTGGACGACACCGACAGTATATATTTGGCTAATTGTAAGAAGAATGTGTACTTGGGATATCGTCGATTTCTTCTGAGCAGGCATCCCGTAAGAAAGAAAGGCAAGCATTTCAAAGGTGAGGCGGATCACCGGACGAAGCCTCGCCACCGTACTGGTGCTGATGTACATGATATGGTCAAGGATTTGAAGGTGGTCTTTGGAAAGGGTCCTGGTGGACAACCTGTTCCAAATGATGCTGACGGACGCGCACCCATGTGGAAGAATAAATCTATATTTTGGGACCTGCCCTATTGGAAAGACCTAGAGGTCCGCTCTGCAATCGACGTGATGCACGTGACGAAGAATCTTTGTGTGACCCTGCTTGGCTTCTTGGGCGTGTATGGGAATACAAAAGATACACCTGAGGCACGGGAGGACCAGCAACGTATGCACGGAAAAGATGGCATACATCAGGGTCATGCAAGCTACGCTCTTACCAAAGAAGAGAAGGAAATCTTCTTTGAATGCCTGCTCAGTATTAAGGTACCATCTGGCTTCTCGTCGAATATAAAGGGAATAATAAACATGGCAGAGAAAAAGTTTCAGAACCTAAAGTCTCATGACTGCCACATGATTATGACGCAACTCCTTCCGGTTGCATTGAGGGGGCTTCTACCGAAAAATGTTCGATTAGCCATTGTGAAGCTATGTGCATTCCTCACTGCAATCTCTCAGAAGGTAATTGATCCAGAAATCATACCAAGGTTAGAGAATGATTTGGTGCAATGTCTTGTCAGTTTCGAGTTGGTGTTCCCACCATCCTTCTTCAACATCATGACGCACGTCCTAGTTCACCTATGTGAAGAGATTAACGTTTTGGGTCTTGTATTTCTACACAATATGTTCCCCTTTGAGAGGTTCATGGGAGTCTTAAAGAAATATGTTCATAACCGTGCTAGGCCAGAAGGAAGCATCTCCAAGGGCCATGAAAATGAGGAGGTCATTGAGTTTTTTATTGACTTTATTCCTGACCTTAAACCGATTGGTGTTCCTGAATCGTGGCATAAGGGCAGACTGGATGGAAAAGGCACGCTAGGAGGGGAACAAATAATATGTATGAACGGACATTCTCTCACCGAAGCACACTACACGGTTCTAAAGAATTCCGCTTTGGTGGCTCCGTATATGGATGAACACAAGAATTTGCTACGCTCCAAACACCCGGAGCAGTCTGATGACTGGATTACACGTGAACAAACCAGGAGTTTCGCCAGCTGGTTGCAGACACGTACCATGCATGACGCCTCTATTGAAGATGACCTGTACTTACTGTCCCAGTTACCATCTTCGAATATAATGACTTTCAAAGGGTACGAGATAAATGGTAATACATTTTACACGATCGCCCAAGATAAGAAGAGCACCAACCAAAACAGTGGTGTCCGCTTTGATGTAGAAACCAAGATGGGAAAGGAAACATATTATGGTTATATATAGGACATATGGGAACTTGACTATCGACGTGGTTTGAAGGTCCCTTTGTTTCGGTGCAAATGGGTCAATATGACACGAGGCGGGGTAATGGAAGACCCGCAGTACGGAATGACAACAGTGGATCTCAACAATCTTGCGTATGCAGATGAACCATTCGTCCTAGCCAATGATGTGGCACAGGTTTTCTATGTGAAGGACATGTCTACCAAGCCGAGAAAAAGAAAAGATAAGGAAGCGAATGCATCGTACGTTGAGCCAAAGCGGCACGTAGTTCTTTCTGGGAAGAGAAACATCGTGGGAGTGGATGACAAGACAGAAATGTCAGGAGATTATGAAAAGTTTGATGAAATTGCTCCATTCACAGTGAATATTGACCCGAGCATCCAGTTAAATGATGAAGATTTTCCATGGCTACGGCGGAAAGGGACACACGCGAAGAAAAAGTTTCACACCCAAATATCTGGGATGTGATCGGCTTCACTATCATCACTTTCTTTAGTGTTCCACACCCAGGAGGGAGTCTCTGTAATAGTTAGGGTAGCTAGTTATATGTTTTGGCATTTGAAACGCGAAGAAATTTTATGTGCAAGCAAATTCTTTCATGCATTTACTGATTTTTTTCAGCTAAATGACCCTGAAATTGAAAAGCATTTCAAATAAACTCAGAAAAGGTTGAAAGTTGGCATGGTATCATAATTTCACCCACATAGCATGTGCAAAAAAGTAGAGAGGGTTACCGCAAAAACTGGATGCACTTCGTGTACAAAATGGACAATCTCTTTCGAAGTATCAGGGTTTCAGATGAAAACTCATCCGTTACAAAGGCATTTCATTTTTAAATAACCTAAGCATTACCAAATTGAATATAATGATAAAACACACTAATATTAAACATAAGAAAAAAGAATCACTGAAAAATCTATTTTCAAAGTTAAGTTATTCACAAACTAGTCATTCACACAAATTTCAAATAATTCAAAATTTAAACTATTCAAATTTGTAAACTACCGGTACTAACAGAAAGTTTGTAATTTTTTGTACCTAAAGCAAAAATATTCACAAACAAACTCTAAATGCAGTAAAAACAACTCTAAAATAAATAAAACAAAAATATATAAAGCAAAAAAAGCCCACCTACTGGGCCATAACGGCCTGCATACGACTAGAAACCCAAATTCTAGTTGGGCCAGGATGCAGGCCCGCTAGCCCAGTAGGCCCAACAGGGCATCGCAGAAGAGGTAGGCCCAGAAGGCCTGCTTAAGAGAGGAGCTCGAGACAGCAACGATGACGGGGCTTATAAGCAGGTGCGAGCGCCCCTCGGCTAGCGAAGTGGGACTAAACTTTTGCGCCCCTCGCCTGGCAGCGCACACCCTTTAGTACCGGGTCGTGGCTCCAACCGGTAGTAAAGGGAGGGGGGTCTTTAGTACCGGTTGGAGCCATCATATGGTACTAAAGGGGTGCCGTTCCCGCCGCTTGGCCTGGCCAAAACAGACCTTTAGTACCGGTTGGTGGCTCTAACCGGTACTAAAGGTTGTCCTATATAAGAAAACACTTCAAAAAATTGTCAGTTTCTCATCTCTCCCTGCTTCTTTCTCCTCTGCCCCGTCGCCGCCGCCCCTTGTCACCTTCCATCACCGTCCCCGTCGCCGTCCGTCGCCGTCGCCGTCCGTCGCCGTCGCCGTCCCCGTCGTCCCCGTCGCTGCGCCGCGCCCCGCCCCGTCCTCCCGTACGTCATCCCCGCCCGGCCCGTCCCCGTCCCCGTCGTCGCCGCCCCATCCCCATCGTCTCTGCCCCGTCTCCGTCCCCGTCCCCGTCCCCGTCGCCGCCCACCGTCGTCGCGCCTCGCCGGTGAGCTCCTGTGCCCCGGCCGCCAACCACGCACACACACATTGTTATAGAATTGTTAGCAATCTTTCTGTTTTTTAGTTATAGAATTATTAGAAATGTTAGTTTTAGTTATAGAAATGTTAGTTATATAGAAATGTTAGTTATATAGAAATATTAGAAATGTTAGTTATATAGAAATGTTTTCTAGTTATAGAAATATTAGAAATGTTAGTTTTAGTTATAGAAATATTAGAAATGTTAGTTTTAGTTATAAAATTTAGAATTTGCATATATGAAATCACAATCTATCATTTAAAAAATATTACTTTACTTTTGCGGCATATAGTATTTGTTGTCGACGACGCCCGGCCCGCATCCTCGCCGTCGACCCGTTCGCGACGATGTCCTGCTTCAGAGGACCCATGTCCGGGACTGGGCTCCACCGGGCTGGCACTGGGAGGTGCTACCTTCAGGGGCGCGATGCTTGGTGAGGAACTGGGCTCCGCCGGGCTGGCACTGGGAGGTGCTACCTTCAGGGGCACGATGCTTGGTGAGGAACCCGGCCCCGGGTCCCGTCGTCGACCCTCATCTCCTTTGGTGGCGTTCGCGTGGGCCACTTTCGGTGCGGAGGGAGCCGACCCCGCCAGAGGTGGTACTTCGCCGTGTCAGGGAGGAGGACGAGCACGTCCATCGCTACATGGCTGCTATGGACGTCAGGTTCTCCAATACCTGGCAGGTTCTTTTGGAAGATCACCCGAGCTATGATCCAGTGATGGTTCCTTCTCTTTGGGTGTCCACCGCCCGCACCTCAGGAACCGCGAGTGGCCTAGATTACTCTGTAGTATTCGATCTTTATTAGCTTGCTTGCTAGCTAGCTAGTGATGTATTCGATATTATATCTATTATTCGAGACAATGTATTCGAGATTATATCTATTATTCGAGACGACGTATTCGAGATTATATGCGATGATGCTTATTATGTACTATGATTGATTCAGTTTTTCCTTATTAATTGATTGCATCCATGCATTGTAATTTGAATATATTTCTTTTGGATTAGTTAAACAAAACCTATGGCGGACAATACCGGCAGAGAGGGAGAAGAGGCCCCGTTCAATATCATACGCAATCCTCGCGGGCCAGATGATGATCAGAATGAAGAAGATTATGACGGCTCCGAATATCTAAACAACACCGGGGAGGGTGATATGATATTCGATCACGACGACCGAATTGATGAAGTCATGAACTATGAACATGACGAAGAAAATGTTGATCTTGAAACAACAAAGACCGGCAAGGTATATATATTTATATAAGCAGGCATCTGGTGATCATCACATGTTTTAAATGACTTGAAGATATATTAACGAATCGATCTTTCTTCTTTCAGCCATCCGGATCGAGCAAATCTTTAGGCAACAGGAAACGTGGCCCGAACAAAAAGTTGAAGGAGGGCGTAAAGTACAATATCGAGGCCATCAGACCTAATGGCGAACCATTAGCGCCTAAGAAGATTGCAGACAAGTTCATTCGTCAGTGCGGAGTTCTTGTGAAGGACCAACTCCCGATCTCCCTTCAAGAATGGAGAGAGCCAGCAAAGCCACGTCTAGGAGTTACTTTTGTCGACGACAGACAAAAGCTTCTGCTTTGGGAAACGCTCATGGAACATTTCACCCTACCAGATCATTTCATAAATGCAGATGTGGAGAAAGTCAAGGACGCTACTCTTAGGAAGATGGCGGTTGCATTCAAGAACCACAAGATTTGTGAATGGGCCAAGTATGTCAACGGGGGAAGGAAGACTCCAGTATTTGAGGGAACACTAGAGAAGCAAAGTGCTCATTGGGACGATTTCGTGAAATTCAAGGATTCAGAATTATCTAAGGAACGGTCGAGAATAAACAAGGCCAATGCCGCAAAAAAGGATAAGTTCCATAAGCTGGAGCCAGGTGGCTATGCGGTGGGAATGCCTAAGTGGGATAAGTCTGAGAAAGAGATGCTGGATGCAGGTGTCACTCCAAAAACATTGAGATGGCCCCCCAGGTGCAGGACTTGGTTCTATGCGCATGGGGGGGAGTTGGACCCGAAGACAGGCAAAGTTTCGAAGAAGGCATGTCTGGACGGAGCCGAAGATAAGCTACTTGTTGCAATAGAAGAGGCTCGATCGGGGTTGTTTGAGCCCAACAGAGAGAACGACGAGCTTACGCGTGCCCTGGAAAATCCTGAACATGAGGCATGGGCGCTATTCCGTGGTATGAGGGGTTTCCAGACTGGAACACCGACTACAGAACCCGTGGAGAAAGAAGATTGCGGAGGAGAAGAAGAGGAAGATGGAGGAGGAGCAGAGGAAGCTAGACTATGAACGCCTTCAAGGCCTAGAATCAGCACACGCGGACTTGGCAGTCAAATTCCAGCGGCAGCAGGAGCAGATCGACTCACTTAGCCAGCAAAGGGGGTCTCAGCAGCTAGCGGATGATCCACCATTGGATAGCACCATCCCATCCATGCCGAGAAGCAGCGTGGGTTCCGCCCCGGGCGACGCATTGCTGGATAGGTACCCAGTGGATGACATCACGGAGAACACTAACTGCGAGCTACACTTCAAAATGAAGAACATATCCATGAAGGTGGCGGACGACCTTGCTTTTACAAATCCCCCGGAGGCAACCTTCCATTGCAACCTGATTCCAGCGGGCTATGCTCGTGTCTTGGTTGATGAGGTGGTGGACCAATATTCGGGGCTGGAGCTTGACATTCCTGGAGGTGACGATGAGCACACACTAGGAGAGGCCAACCATCGTATCATCCTATGGAGAAAGGATTGCATCATCTTTCGTAGGCCATCGACACCGTGTCATCCGACTCCTCGTCGTAGTCCGCCACCGAGTCAGCAGACTCCCGCTCCTCCAAGTCCACCAACGCGTCAGGTCACTCCTCCTCCAAGTCTGGCACAGCTTCAGGCCACTCCTCCTCCTCCAAGTCCGGCACAACTTCAGGCCACTCCTCCTCCAAGTCCGGCACAGCTTCAGGCCACTCCTCCTCCAAGTCCGGCATAGCTTCAGGCCACTCCTCCTCCTCCAACTCAGCCACATCAGCCGTCTTCGCCGCCTCAGCAATCATGGAAGAGAGCTGCCTCAGCTATGGTGCGTAGCGGTACAAGTCAAGGTAGTACTGGAGGTACAGGCGGAGGCAAGCGATTTCAATATGGTCCAAGCCTTGCGCCTCTTCCGCAGAGGCCTTACGACAAGTCCGAGGAGGAAAACGTAGCCATATCGAAGGCCGAGGTGGAAGCCCATTTTGCACTGAAACCGCCACCGCCGCCAAGGGAGAAAGTGCCTGTGGAAAAGATTGACCACTTCATTCGTATGGCTAGAGCAACAGCTCCCAAGCCTGTTGACACAGACTATGAGCACCACATCAAGAAGTTAAATCGAGCACGTCTACAGAAAGAGGCGAGCTCGAGCTCGAGCAAATCAGCTGGCAAAAGGAGCGGTAAAACCGTTCCCCGGCTGGGAGAATAGGCGGCGCAATCAATCCCCCCGCTTGTTGTGCCAACAACACATGAGACTAGGCACACCCAATATTATTGTGGGCAAACCGTTAACGTTCCCGGGGTGGGCGATGTGGTAATAACCGAGGAGCATATTGCGCAGGCTGAATCGATCGGGATCACTGTTGGACAACTCCTTGATATCGAGCCCATGTCTCCGACTAGAGAGGAGGAAATAAAACGGAAATATGTCCGGGGCCAACCTTTGGTCGAGCCAGAGGAGGTCAATAAGCTCCCAACGAGAATGTATGAATTGCATCAATGGTACATGGACATTACGAAGATTTCCAATCGAGAGTCCCTCATGGTGAATGTCAACAAGGATCATTACTACCATGAGAAAGCTGTGACCGTTGAGTATTCAGAACTATTTCAGCTATACAATCAAGACGCACTCGACAAATCTATCGTCAGTTTCTATTGTCTGTAAGTGATTTCTTTCTGTAATTTAAGTCTCAAGCTAGCTGTAGTGATCATTTTGATCAATCATTACCTGTAATTATCCTCACTATATTCTTTTCTGTGGTATTATGCAGGATGAAGATTTATGAAATGAAAAAAGGTGGACGCTATGGCATTGGGTTCGTTGACCCAAATACCATTAATGAATACACATGGAAAATAGATCCATATCATGAAAAAAGTGTAGAGGAAAGCATGCTAGAGTTCTTCAAGGACCTCAAATACAATGAAGATATACTACTTCCTTACAACTTCCAGTGAGTCACACTGTCTTGTACTACAAATTCTGTTTTTCCCTACTAGCTAGCTACATGTTTTTGCTTACATATGCCCGCTTAATTAAGACATGCAAACATGTGTGCATGCAGATTTCACTGGATCTTGTTAATCATTAAAGTTGATGAAGGAACAGTTGAAGTACTAGACTCACTACTTAAGAAAGCAAGTGACTACACCATCGTGAAGGGGATAGTCAACAGGTAATTTCAATCATTATTAACTATATCTCGGCCTATTTAATTAGTTTGTCATTTCCCGATAACAACTATTTAATAAACCATTTATTCATTTTCTTTGTCGGCGGGCAGGGCTTGGGCAAAGTTCATCAGGGCCACTCCAGGCCCATGGAAACAAAATCTGAAATGGTATCGACCCAAGGTAAGTAATTTAGTAGTACTAGCTAGCTGCCATCTCTTTAACTATCATGCTTGATTAATTATTATCTGATCAAATTCCATTCTCGTAAAGGCCCTGAAGCAGGCGCCAGGGAATGATCTATGTGCATACTACGTTTGCGAGAACATTCGCATGATGGCGTCCAAAAGGAGCAAATCTCAAAGACAGGAGTGGGTACGATATCGATTGTCAGAACACTATTCACAATTTTTACACCATTATCGATATCTAGTCACACAACTAATACACATGCATATTGATCTCCTTCTTAACAGTTCAAAGAGGTGCGGGACAAGCTCCTAGCACAGGACCGCATAGAAGCAATTCAAGAGGAAATAGCGGGATTTTTGCTCGACCAGGTCATAGATCCCAAAGGAGAATATTATTATCCGCTACCGCCCCCATGAACCACTTCCAATTGTTATGGTGCTCCGAAGGCACCAATTAGCTAGGCTAATGCCACTGGCTCCGAAGGCACCAATTAGGAGAAATTGTATATATATATATATATATATATATATATATATATATATACATACATACATATATATATATATATATATATATATATACATGTGTGTGTATATGTGTGAATTAATTAATGGTGGTTGTGAGACATTCGATGATATATATATATATATATATATATATATATATATATTATGATCGGTTCTACTAGAAATTCTATTTATATATATGCATAACGTGTACAATATGTAGTATCGTAAAATACCAGCAAATGAAAAATAATTAAATGGAAAACACAAAATTAAATGTAAAAGAAATCATAAACCCAAAACCTCCCAACCTTTTAATACCGGTTGGTGACACCAACCGGTACTAAAGGGATCCCTGCCCCCGAAGCTGGCTCGTGCCACGTGGTTGCCCTTTAGCACCGGTTCGTGCTGAACCGGTACTAAAGGGAGGGGGGACTTTTGTTGGGGAACGTAGTAATTTCAAAAAATTTCCTACGCACACGCAAGATCATGGTGATGCATAGCAACGAGAGGGGAGAGTGTGATCTACGTACCCTTGTAGACCGACAGCGGAAGCGTTAGCACAACGCGGTTGATGTAGTCATACGTCTTCACGGCCCGACCGATCAAGCACCGAAACTACGGCACCTCCGAGTTCTAGCACACATTCAGCTCGATGACGATCCCCGGACTCCGATCCAGCAAAGTGTCGGGGAAGAGTTCCGTCAGCACGACGGTGTGGTGACAATCTTGATGTACTACCGTGAAAGATCGTGGATGTCGCCTAGAGGGGGGGGGGTGAATAGGCGTTTTAAAATAATTACGGTTTAGGTTTGAACAAATGCGGAATAAACCTAGCGGTTAATTTGCCAAGCACAAAGCCTAAAACAACTAGGCTCACCTATGTGCACCAACAACTTATGCTAAGAAAGATAAGCAACTATGTGATAGCAAGATATATGACAAGAAACAATATGGCTATCACAAAGTAAAGTGCATAAGTAAAGGGCTCGGGTAAGAGATAACCGAGGCACGAGGAGACGATGATGTATCCCGAAGTTCACACCCTTGCGGATGCTAATCTCCGTTTGGAGCGGTGTGGAGGCACAATGCTCCCCAAGAAGCCACTAGGGCCACCGTAATCTCCTCACGCTCTCGCACAATGAAAGATGTCGTGATTCCACTAAGGGACCCTTGAGGGCGGTCACCGAACCCGTACAGATGGCAACCCTTGGGGGCGGTCACCGAACCCGTACACTTTGGCAACCCTTGGGGGCGGTCACCGGTACCCGTCAAATTGCTCGGGGCGATCTCCACAACCTAATTGGAGACCCCGACGCTTGCCCGGAGCTTTGCACCACAATGATTGAGCTCCGAACACCAACAACCGTCTAGGGAGCCCAAGCACCCAAGAGGAACAAGCTCAAGGGTACCAAGCACCCAAGAGTAATAAGCTTCTCAACTTGTAACTTCCACGTATCACGTGGAGAACTCAAACCGATGCACCAAATGCAATGGCAAGGGCACACGGAGTGCCCAAGTCCTTCTCTCTCAAATCCCACCGAAGCAACTAATGCTAGGGAGGAAAATGAGAGGAAGAACAAGAAAGAGAACACCAAGAACTCCAAGATCTAGATCCAAGGGGTTCCCCTCACATAGATGAGAAAGTGATTGGTGGAAATGTGGATCTAGATCTCCTCTCTCTTTTCCCTCAAAAACTAGCAAGAATCCATGGAGGGATTGAGAGTTTAGCAAGCTCGAAGAAGGTCAATAATGGGGGAAGAACACGAGCTCAAAGGATAAGGTTCAAAGGGGAAGAAGACCCCCTTTTATAGGAGGGGGAAAATCCAACCGTTATCCCCCACTCAGCCCCGCAGAGAGCGGTACTACCACGGAGGCAGGGCGGTACTACCGCTCATAAGCGGTACTACCGCTCCCCTTCAGCGGTACTGCCGCGCCAGAAGAAAAGGGGTTGGGGCTGGGACCCAGAGCGGTACTACCGTGGAGGCAGGGCGGTACTACCGCTAATAAGCGGTACTACCGCCACTACTACCGCAGCAAGTGCCGCAAAACCCGACACGAGAAAAAGCGCACTCGAGTCGAGGCGGTAGGAGCATGGAGCCGCAACGGTACTACTGCTGAGACCATCAAGCGGCACTACCGCTCCGAGGAGTGGTACTACCGCTTAGTGAGCTTAAGCGGTACTACCGCTGTGGCCCGCGGTACTACCGCTGCGGAGCGGTACTGCCGCTTGTGACTCCTCAGCGGTACTACCGCTGGGTACCACGGTACTACCGCTCGGACCCTGACAAAAGCCACACTCAAGAAAATCAGAACTGCCATAACTTCTGCATATGAGCTCCGAATTGAGCAAACTCAAGCTTGTTGAAAACAAGACGACGAGTAGCATCAAAACAGCGAGTGAAACCTCCAACAGCGAGTGAAACCTCCAACCGAGAAGAACCGGTTATAGTAAGAAGAGGCAGGGGAGGAATGCCAACAAATAGAGGAGTGAAACCTCCAACCGAGAAGAACCGGCAAAACCTCCAACATCGAAAACATCATAGAAGAAGCATGCGAACTCCATTTTCGATGAACTCAAGCTTGTCATCAAGATGGCCATAAGCTCTAAGACTCACAAAGAGAAACAAACAAGAACCAAGAAAGATGATGCAAGGATGCAATGGTTTGAGCTCTCTACGAACGATACGATCAAGCTACTCATCGAGAGCCCCCTTGATAGTACGGCAATCGATCCTATAACCCGGTCTCCCAACTACCATCATGAGACCGGTAAAATAGAAAACCTATCAAGGGCAAACCTTTGCCTTGCACATGGTCCACTTGAGCTAGATGATGACGATCTTGACTTCCTCAAGTTGGACCACCTTTCTTGATTGTGTTGGCACGATGAAGACTAGATGATTGCTCCCCCATAGACCACTATGGATGAGCCACTCTTCGGCACATCTTCACAAGTCCATTGTCACCACAATGGCCGGCAAGCTTCAAGCACTTGATCTCTTCGCGATGATCCACTTGAACTTGCACACGGCAATCTTGATGACGATCACCACTTGATGTCATCCTCTCCATGGGTTGAGAGATATCTTCCTCTTGACACAAGCCCATGAACATGTACCTAACCCCACGTAGAACTCTCACATAGACCATGGGTTAGTACACAAAGCACAATGGACAATGCTTACCAAACCATGGGATCACTTGATCCCTCTCGGTACATCTTCTATGCTTTGTGAGTTGATCAACTTGATTCACTCTTGACTTAGTCTTGATCAACCTTGAATCTTCCCAACTCTCTTCGTACACAATCTTCTTCTTCAAGACATGCTTGCAATAAGCTCAACTCTCAAATGACCAATCTTTGGATAATTCCTTGAATAGCACCTTGGTCGACACAAACTTTTCTTGAAACCAACACATGTACTCCAAGAAAAGCCTATGGACAAAACCTTCAAATATAACTCAAGGCAACCATTAGTCCATAGAGATTGTCATCAATTTCCAAAACCAAACATGGGGGCACCGCATGTTCTTTCATACCGTCGCAGGGCTTCGCCTAAGCACCGCTACAATATTATCGAGGATTATGGTGGAAGGGGGCACCGCACACGGCTAAGAATATGATCGTGTGGATCAACTTGTGTGTCTAGGGGTGCCCCCTGCCCCGTATATAAAGGAGCAGGGGAAGGTGCGGCCGGCCAGGAGGAGGGCGCGCCAGGAGGAGTCCTACTCCCACCGGGAGTAGGATTCCCCCCTTTCCTAGTTGGAATATGATTCGGGAGGGGGAAAGAGGAGAGAGAGAAGGAAGGGGGGGGGGGGCGCCGCCCCCTCTCCTTGTCCTATTCGGACTAGGGGGGAGGGGCGCGCGGCCCAGCCCTGGCCACCTCTCCTCTCTTCCACTAAAGCCCACTAAGGCCCATATACCTCCTGGGGGGTTCCGGTAACCTCCCGGTACTCCGGTAAAATCCCGATTTCACCGGGAACACTTCTGATATCCAAATATAGGCTTCCAATATATCAATCTTTATGTCTCGACCATTTCGAGACTCCTCGTCATGTCCGTGATCACATCCGGGACTCCGAACAAACTTCGGTACATCAAAATGCATAAACTCATAATATAACTGTCATCAAAACCTTAAGCGTGCAGACCCTACGGGTTCGAGAACAATGTAGACATGACCGAGACACGTCTCCGGTAAATAACCAATAGCGGAACCTGGATGCTCATATTGGCTCCCACATATTCTACGAAGATCTTTATCGGTCAGACCGCATAACAACATACGTTGTTCCCTTTGTCATCGGTATGTTACTTGCCTGAGATTCGATCGTCGGTATCTCAATACCTAGTTCAATCTCGTTACCGGCAAGTCTCTTTACTCGTTTTGTAATACATCATGTTGCAACTAACTCATTAGTTGTAATGCTTGCAAGGCTTATGTGATGTGCATTACCGAGAGGGCCCAGAGATACCTCTCCGACAATCGGAGTGACAAATCCTAATCTCGAAATACGCCAACCCAACATGTACCTTTGGAGACACCTGTAGAGCTCCTTTATAATCACCCAGTTACGTTGTGACGTTTGGTAGCACACAAAGTGTTCCTCCGGCAAACGGGAGTTGCATAATCTCATAGTCATAGGAACATGTATAAGTCATGAAGAAAGCAATAGCAACATACTAAATGACCGGGTGCTAAGCTAATGAAATGGGTCATGTCAATCACATCATTCTCCTAATGATGTGATCCCGTTAATCAAATGACAGCACATGTCTATGGTTAGGAAACATAACCATCTTCGATCAACGAGCTAGTCAAGTAGAGGCATACTAGTGACGTTTAGTTTGTCTATGTATTCATACAAGTATTATGTTTCCGGTTAATACAATTCTAGCATGAATAATAAACATTTATCATGAAATAAGGAAATAAATAATAACTTTATTATTGCCTCTAGGGCATATTTCCTTCAGTCTCCCACTTGCACTAGAGTCAATAATCTAGTTCACATCGCCATGTGATCTAACATCAATAGTTCACATCTTTATGTGGTTAACACCCATAGTTCACATCGATATGTGATCAACACCCAAGGGTTTACTAGAGTCAGTAATCTAGTTCACATCGCTATGTGATTAACACCCAAAGAGTACTAAGGTGTGATCATGTTTTGCTTGTGAGATAATTTTAGTCAACGGGTCTGTCATAATCAGATCTGTAAGTATTTTGCAAATATCTATGTCAACAATGCTCTGCATGGAGCTACTCTAGCTAATTGCTCCCACTTACAATATGTATCTAGATTGAGACTTAGAGTCATCCAGATCCGTGTCAAAGCTTGCATCGACGTAACTCTTTACGACGAACCTTTTGTCACCACCATAATTGAGAAATATTTCCTTATTCCACTAAGGATAATTTTGACCGCTGTCCAGTGATCTACTCCTAGATCACTATTGTACTCCCTTGCCAAAAACATTGTACGGTATACAATAGGTACACAACATGGCATACTTTATAGAACCTATGATTGAGGCATAGGGAATGACTTCCACACTCTTTCTATCTTCTGCCGTGGTCGGGTTTTGAGTCTTACTCAATTTCACACCTTGTTACACAGGCAATAACTCTTTCTTTGACTGTTCCATTTTGAACTACTTCAAAATCTTGTCAAGGTATGTACTCATTGAAAAAACTTATCAAGCATCTTGATCTATCTCTATAGATCTTGATGCTCAATATGTAAGCAGCTTCACCAAGGTCTTTCTTTGAAAAACTTCTTTCAAAAAACTCCTTTATGCTTTGCAGAATAATTCTACATTATTTCCGATCAACAATATGTCATTCACATATACTTATCAGAAATGCTGTAGTGCTCCCACTCACTTTCTTGTAAATACAGGCTTCACCGCAAGTCTGTATAAAACTATATGCTTTGATCATCTCATCAAAGCGCATATTCCAACTCTGAGATGCTTGCACCAGTCCATAGATGGATCGCTGGAGCTTGCACATTTTGTTAGCACCTTTGGGATTGACAAAACCTTCTGGTTGCATCATATACAACTCTTCTTTAATAAATCCATTAAGGAATGCAGTTTTGTTTATCCATTTGCCAGATTTCATAAAATGCGCCAATTGCTAACATGATTCAGACAGACTTAAGCATAGATACGAGTGAGAAACTCTCATTGTAGTCAACACCTTGAACTTGTCGAAAACCTTTTTGCGACAATTCTAGCTTTGTAGATAGTAACACTACTATCAGCATCCGTCTTCCTCTTGAAGGTCCATTTAATTTCAATGGCTTGCCGAACATCGGGCAAGTCAACCAAAGTCCATACTTTGTTCTCATACATGGATCCTATCTCAGATTTCATGGCCTTAAACCATTTTGTGGAATCTGGGCTCATCATCGCTTCCTCATAGTTCGTAGGTTCGTCATGGTCAAGTAACATGACCTCCAGAACAGGATTACCGTACCACTCTGGTGCAGATCTCACTCTGGTTTACCTACGAGGTTCGGTAGTAACTTGATCTGAAGTTACATGATCATCATCATTAGCTTCCTCACTAATTGGTGTAGTAGTCACAGGAACATATTTCTGTGATGAACTACTTTCCAATAAGGGAGCAGGTACAGTTACCTCATCAAGTTCTACTTTCCTCCCACTCACTTCTTTCGAGAGAAACTCCTTCTCTAGAAAGGATCCATTCTCAGCAATGAATATCTTGCCTTCGGATCTGTGATAGAAGGTGTACCCAACATTTTCTTTTGGGTATCCTATGAAGATGCACTTCTTCGATTTGGGTTTGAGCTTATCAGGTTGAAACCTTTTCACATAAGCATTGCAACCTCAAACTTTAAGAAATGACAGCTTAGGTTTCTTGCCAAACCATAGTTCATACGGTGTCGTCTCAACGGATTTAGATGGTGCCCTATTTAATGTGAATGTAGCTGTCTCTAATGCATAACCCCAAAACTATAGTGGTAAATCGGTAAGAAACATCATAGATTGCACCATATCTAATAAAGTACAATTACGACGTTCGGACACACCATTACATTGTGGTGTTCGAGGTGGCGTGAGTAGTGAAACTATTTCACATTGTTTTTAACTGAAGGCCAAACTCGTAACTCAAAGATTTTACTTCTGCGATCATATCGTAGAAACTTTTTTTTTGTTACGATGATTCTCCACTTCACTCTGAAATTCTTTGAACTTTTTAAATGTTTCAGACTTGTGTTTCATCAAGTAGATATACTCATATCTGTTCAAATCATTTGTGAAGATCAGAAAATAATGATACCTGCCGTGAGTCTCAATATTCATCGGACCACATACATCAGTATGTATGATTTCCAACAAATCTGTTGCTCGATCCATTGTTCCGGAGAACGGAGCTTAGTCATCTTGCCCATGAGGCATGGCTCGCAAGCATCAACTGATTCATAATCAAGTGATTCCAAAAGCCCATCATCATGGAGTTTCTTCATGCGCTTTACACCAATATGACCTAAACGGCAGTGCCACAAATAAGTTGCACTATCATTATTAACTTTGCATCTTTTGGTTTCAATATTATGAATATGTGTATCACTACGATCGAGATCCAACGAACTATTTTCATTGGGTGTGTAACCATATAAGGTTTTATTCATGTAAACAGAACAACAATTTATTCTCTTACTTAAATGAATAACCGTATTACAATAAACATGATCAAATCATATTCATGCTCAACGCAAACACCAAATAACACTTATTTAGGTTCAACACTAATCCCGAAAGTATAGGGAGTGTGCGATGATGATCATATCAATCTTGGAACCACTTCCAACACACATTGTCACTTCACCCTTAACTAGTCTCTGTTTATTCTGCAACTCCCATTTCGAGTTACTAATCTTAGCAATTGAACTAGTATCACATACTTAGGGGTTGCTATAAACACTAGTAAAGTACACATCAATAACATGTATATCAAATATACTTATGTTCACTTTGCCATCCTTCTTATCCGCCAATCACTTGGGGTAGTTCCGCTTCCAGTGACCAGTCCCTTTGCAGTAGAAGCACTTAGTCTCAGGCTTAGGACCAGACTTGGGCTTCTTCACTTGAGCAGCAACTTACTTGCTGTTCTTCTTGAAGTTCCCCTTTTTTCCTTTGCCCTTTTCTTGAAACTAATGATCTTGTCAACCATCAACACTTGATGCTCTTTCTTGATTTCTACCTTCATCAATTTCATCATCGTGAAAAGCTTGGGAGTCATTTTCTTCATCCCTTGCATACTATAGTTCATCACGAAGTTCTACTAACTTGGTGATGGTGACTAGAGAATTCTTTCAATCACTATCTTATCTGGAAGATTAACTCCCACTTGATTCAAGCGATTGTAGTACCCAGACAATCTGAGCACATGCTCACTAGTTGAGCGATTCTCCCCCATCTTTTAGCTATAGAACTTGTTGGAGACTTCATATCTCTCAACTCGGGTATTTGCTTGAAATATTAACTTCAACTGCTGGAACATCTCATATGGTCCATGATGTTCAAAACGTCTTTGAAGTCCCAATTCTAAGCCGTTAAGCATGGTGCACTAAACTATCAAGTAGTCATCATATTGAGCTAGCCAAACGTTCATAACGTCTGCATCTGCTCCTGTAATAGGTCTGTCACCTAGCGGTGCATCAAGGATATAATTCTTCTGTGCAGCAATGAGGATAAACCTCAGATTACATATCCAATCCGCATCATTGCTACTAACATCTTTCAACACAATTTTCTCTAGGAACATATCAAAATAAACATATGAAAGCAACAACGCGAGCTATTGATCTACAACACAGATATGCTAATACTACCAGGACTAAGTTCATGATAAATTAAAGTTCAATTAATCATATTACTTAAGAACTCCCACTTAGATAGACATCCCTCTAATCCTCTAAGTGATCACATGATCCAAATCAACTAAACCATGTCCGATCATCACGTGAGATGGAGTAGTTTCATTGGTGAACATCACTATATTGATCATATCTACTATATGAGGTCTTCGTGTTCCGAGGCCATATCTGTATATGCTTGGCTCGTCAAGTATAACCTGAGTATTCCGCGTGTGCAACTGTTTTGCACCCGTTGTATTTGAATGTAGAGCCTATCACACCCGATCATCACGTGGTGTCTCAGCACGAAGAACTTTCACAACGGTGCATACTCAGGGAGAACACTTCTTGATAATTAGTGAGAGATCATCTTATAATGCTACCGTCAATCAAAGCAAGATAAGATGCATAAAAGATAAACATCACATGCAATCAATATAAGTGATATGATATGGCCATCATCATCTTGGGCTTGTGATCTCCATCTTCGAAGCACCATCATGATCACCATCGTCACCGGCGCGACACCTTGATCTCCATCGTAGCATCGTTGTCGTCTCGCCAATCTTATGCTTCCACGACTATCGCTACCGCTTAGTGATAAAGTAAAGCATTACAGCGCGATTGCATTGCATACAATAAAGCGACAACCATATGGCTCCTGCCAGTTGCCGATAACTCGGTTACAAAACATGATCATCTCATACAATAAAATTTAGCATCATGTCTTGACCATATCACATCACAACATGCTGTGCAAAAGCAAGTTAGACGTCCTCTACTTTGTTGTTGCAAGTTTTACGTGGCTGCTACGGGCTTAAGCAAGAACCAATCTTACCTACGCATCAAAACCACAATGATAGTTTGTCAAGTTGGTGCTATTTTAACCTTCGCAAGGACCGGGCGTAGCCACACTCGGTTCAACTAAAGTTGGAGAAACTGTCACCCGCTAGCCACCTTTGTGCAAAGCACGTCGGGAGAACCGGTCTCGCGTAAGCGTACGCGTAATGTCGGTCCGGGCCGCTTCGTCCAACAATACCGCCGAACCAAAGTATGACATGCTGGTAAGCAGTATGACTTATATCGCCCACAACTCACTTGTGTTCTACTCGTGCATATAACATCAACACATAAAACCTAGGCTCGGATGCCACTGTTGGGGAACGTAGTAATTTCAAAAAATTTCCTACGCACACGCAAGATCATGGTGATGCATAGCAACGAGAGGGGAGAGTGTGATCTACGTACCCTTGTAGACCGATAGCGGAAGCGTTAGCACGACGCGGTTGATGTAGTCGTACGTCTTCAGGGCCCGACCGATCAAGCACCGAAACTATGGCACCTCCGAGTTCTAGCACACGTTCAGCTCGATGACGATCCCCGGACTCCGATCCAGCAAAGTGTCGGGGAAGAGTTCCGTCAGCACGACGGTGTGGTGACGATCTTGATGTACTACCGTCGTAGGGCTTCGCCTAAGCACCACTACAATATTATCGAGGATTATGGTGGAAGGGGGCACCGCACACGGCTAAGAATATGATCACGTGGATCAACTTGTGTGTCTAGGGGTGCCCCCTGCCCCCGTATATAAAGGAGCAGGGGAAGGTGCGGCCGGCCAGGAGGAGGGCGCGCCAGGAGGAGTCCTACTCCCACCGGGAGTAGGATTCCCCCCTTTCCTAGTTGGAATAGGATTCGGGAGGGGGAAAGAGGAGAGAGAGAAGGAAGGGGGGGGGGGCGCCGCCCCCCTCTCCTTGTCCTATTCGGACTAGGGGGGAGGGGCGCGCGGCCCAGCCCTGGCCACCTCTCCTCTCTTCCACTAAAGCCCACTAAGGCCCATATACCTCCCGGGGGGTTCCGGTAACCTCCCGGTACTCCGGTAAAATCCCGATTTCACCGGGAACACTTCTGATATCCAAATATAGGCTTCAAATATATCACTCTTTATGTCTCGACCATTTCGAGACTTCTCGCCATGTCCGTGATCACATCCGGGACTCCGAACAAACTTCGGTACATCAAAATGCATAAACTCATAATATAACTGTCATCAAAACCTTAAGCGTGCGGACCCTATGGGTTCGAGAACTATGTAGACATGACCGAGACACGTCTCCGGTCAATATCCAATAGCGGAACCTGGATGCTCATATTGGCTCCCACATATTCTACGAAGATCTTTATCGGTTAGACCGCATAACAACATGCGTTGTTCCCTTTGTCATCGGTATGTTACTTGCCCGAGATTCGATCGTCGGTATCTCAATACCTAGTTCAATCTCGTTACCGGCAAGTCTCTTTACTCATTTCGTAATACATCATCTTGCAACTAACTCATTAGTTGTAATGCTTGCAAGGCTTATGTGATGTGCATTACCGAGAGGGCCCAGAGATACCTCTCCGACAATCGTAGTGACAAATCTTAATCTCAAAATACGCCAACCCAACATGTACCTTTGGAGACACCTGTAGAGCTCCTTTATAATCACCCAGTTACGTTGTGACGTTTGGTAGCACACAAAGTGTTCCTCCGGCAAACGGGAGTTGCATAATCTCATAGTCATAGAAACATGTATAAGTCATGAAGAAAGCAATAGCAACATACTAAACGATCGGATGCTAAGCTAACGAAATGGGTCATGTCAATCACATCATTCTCCTAATGATGTGATCTCGTTAATCAAATGACAACACATGTCTATGGTTAGGAAACATAACCATCTTCGATCAACGAGCTAGTCAAGTAGAGGCATACTAGTGACGTTTAGTTTGTCTATGTATTCATACAAGTATTATGTTTCCGGTTAATACAATTCTAGCATGAATAATAAACATTTATCATGAAATAAGGAAATAAATAATAACTTTATTATTGCCTCTAGGGCATATCTCCTTCACCTTTAGTGCCTACACTTTAGCATCGGTTACCAAACCGGCACTAAAGGGCCTTACGAACCGGTGCTATTGCCCGGTTCTGCACTAGTGAAGGATCTAAGCTACCAAAGTGTCATCAAAGTCACAGTTAAACTTCATAAGAGGAAACAGACCAAACTGCTCACAGATTGCCAGAGCCTCACCAAAATACTCCAGCTTTGCCCTCATGTGTGCAACGCCGATCGTGTGCTTCTTCACAAATTTGTTCTTTCGTAACACAAACACCTCATTGTAGATTTTCTCCTGAGTTTCAGTCTAGAAGTGTTCATTGGCCCAAGCTGGATCACGACCATTCAGATAGGGGTTAACCTGACGTAAATTCGCGTCGATGTCGTCGAAGCCACCACACAGCCGTGGTTTTCGGCCATGGCGACACCAGATCTTGTGGCCGTGAGCTCGAGGCCGCCACCGGAGTTGGGGTCGATGTGGGGCCACCGTTCTTCAAGACACTACCGAGGGAGGGGTGGTCGCATGAAGCCTGCTGGCCCAAACCAAATCTGCATGCTACAACGACTGGAATAGAAGATAACACCAGATCTGAGAGCTCCGTCCCTTGCCCCTAAGATGAGGTGGCGGTAGGGGACGGAGCCTAGCTAATCCTAACTTAACTAGACAAATATGGTTAGCGGAGTTAATTTTATTTGTAATGGCGCTAGTGTGACCTTCTCTAACTCATATTTCAAAAATATATTTATATATGTAGATGTATTAGGGACAAACACGTTTGGCTCTTCGATGTATATACACCCTATATATAAATAAGTAACTACAAAAAAATCCAAAACTTTTTCTTAAATGAAGTTGACCTTTTGTTGTGCTTGTATAAACAGTTTGGCCAAGGAATAAATTTCATGGTATTCTGGGTGAAAAAGAACAAAATCAACACCACATACAAATTACTATCCACATATTTTGTCACTGAAATTTTGTTTTTTTATCCAGAAGTTGATGGTTTTTTTCCTTCGTGAAACTTTTTATACGAGGACAATAGAAGGTTAAGTTTATTTTAAGTAAAGTTTATTTTTGCTTTTTTCATAATTACTAATTTTTTCCTTCTCATATTAGGTGTACATAAATTGGAAGGGAGGGATTTGGTGACAATTACGAATTCGATGACATCTAACTATAAATACACTATGCTATCTAATTTTAGAGTACCCACAGTCAATTGTGGTCCTGAATGTAGAATTGGGTCACCCGATTTTGATTGGGTCAACAATATTTTTTATCAAGGAGCTCTCTCGTTTAATTCATTTAATCCACTAACTTCCTAATTTTGGAGGTCCCTCACTTGGTCGAGGCATTCAATTTTGGATTTGGTTCACAATTTTAACTAGGTCAATGATTTTTTAAATCAACCGACAGACAAAACATCCACATCCTCAATACTAAATAAATAAAATATGGAAATTCATTTCGTAATGAATCAAATGGCACCAATTTAATATTATGGATATTGATATATTTCTATACAATTTTGGTCAAACTTATGGAGGTTTGATTATTCAAAGAGTACATCTTATATTTTGAAACAAAGGGAGTAGAAAAATTATTGACACCTAGCAACACCAATGATGCAACAAAGTGCGCCCAATCCTTCTAGTCCTCTATAACACTAAGCTCCCTATTTTTAAAGAGCCCACATTCAAATGAGATCTCCAATTAGAATTGGGTCACCCGATTTTGACTGGTTCAACAATTTCTCAAAGCTCTCTCCTTCAATTCTTTTATACTATACACTATGCTTCCAAATTTTACGGCCTCACAATTAATTAAGGTATTCAATTTAGAATTGGGTCATCCCATTTTGACCGACTCGATAATTTTGCAAGCTCTCCCATTCAAATTTTCTAATTCATTATGTTCCCTAATTTTGAGCTCTTTCTTTCAATTTAGGTATTTAATTTTGGATTTGGTTTACGATTTTGACCAAGCCAACGAATTTTTAAATCAATCAGCAACAACTGGCCTATAAAAACATCAATCCTGCGCACCCTGCCACCACCTAGAAAAAGAAGAACCATCATGTGATATTGTAGCACCAATATAGTACATGCAACCATATTGACACAAAAAATTCCCAACATAATAATAGGTTGGTTAGTAGATCACGGAATCACTCCACGAAAGGGCCACCAAATCACCGCATTATAAATAAAAAGAAAACACACTCTATCATCTCCCCCACCCACCAAACTAAATATTCCATCAGTTCCAAAATATAAGGGGTATTATTTTTTTGAAAAATCAAATTTCTTTAACCTTGATCAATTTCATAGTAAAAATATAGACATCCAAAATATAAACAAAATAAGTATGGGGAAATTCATTCCATGATGAATCTAAAAATACCGATTTGATATTACGGACTTTGATATATTTCTCTACAAATTTGATCTAATTTAAAAGGTTTTACTTTCCAAAAAAGGAATACACCTTATATTTTGAAACATAGTGATTATTTAAAAAACAACAACACGAACGGTGCAGCAAAGCGTGCCTAACCCTTCAAGTAAATGCACTATGCTCCCTAGTTTTTAAGGCCTCATAATCAATTGAGGTCTTCAATATGGAATTGGTGACTCGATTTTGACCAGGTCAATAATTTTTTTTGAGAAGTTCTCTCATTCAATTTCTTTTAGTTCAATATACTCCCTAATTTTAGAGGTATTCAGCTTTGAATTTGGTTCATGATTTTGATCGGATCAATGTTTTTCATCAATTGACAGCAACCGACCTATAAAAACATAGCAGCCCCATGCACCCTATCATCACCTAGAAAAAAGAAACGTCAATATGTGATATAGTAACACCAACAATTATTTTAATTAATTATGCTTCCTAATTTTGGAGCTCTCTCATTCAATGCAGATATTCGATTTTGCATTTGGTTCATGTTTGACCAGGTCAACAATTTTCAAATCAATCGACAACAACCGACCTATAAAAACATATCAGTCTGCGCACCCACTCACCACCTAGAAAAAGGAAATGCCAATATGTGATAATGTAACACCAATATAATAAAAATGCATCCACCGACGTAGAAATTTAGCCTACATAAGTAAGGGTTGTTTAGCAGATAACACAGAATCACACCGCGAAGGCCCCACCAAAACACCACATTCTAAATAAATACTCCCTCCGTAAACAAATATAAGAGATCTAAATGCTCTTATATTTTTTTATAGAGGGAGTAAATAAAAACACACTGCATCACCTCCTCCACTCGCCAAATCAAATCTCCCCCAGTTTCAAAATATAAGGCGCAATAGTTTTTAAAAAGTGAAATTTCTTTAAGTTTGACAAAGTTTATAGCCAAGAACACCGACATCCACAATACTAAATAAATAAAATATGAAAAATCATTCTATGACGAATCTACTGATACCGATTTAATATATTTCTCTACAAATTTGGTCAAATTTAAAGAGATCCGACTTTTCGAAAAACTAATACACATTATGTTTTGACACACGGGTTGTAGAAAATTTATGAAAATCCAACAACACTAGCAGTTCATCAAAGTGCGCCCAACCCTTCTAATAACCGTTTTATTCTGGAGTTCCTGTCAGTCGGGCCAAGAAAGAGTCAACGATTGGATGAATGCGGCGTAGGTGCTACTCCTAGTTACGATTTTTTTTTTTTGCCTCAAGCTGTAGGTTTTTTAGTCGAGCTGCAGTTTTCCTTTAATAATCCGTACCAGCTGCAAGCCAAACGTTGTCACGTGAAGTACTCCAATGGTCAGATGCAACATCGATCAGTTAAGAATTACTATTTCTCTATGATACGAACCACTAGGTGTTGGACCAAAAAATTGTGTGTGATTTAAGGCAGGCGTGCACTTGGCAGCACCACATCCACCTGATCCATATATACAGATGTGCGGCCTTTTGGCATCACTCATTCCGTTGATTTCGACCCAACCCAGAGCCGGAATTGATGCAGCCGAATCGATGGAACACTTTCTGGTCTCATGAGGAAATCTACTGAAATTCCCCTGAGTGCCTTTGTCAGAATTGTGGTTCCTAATTTCGGTTTCCGAAAACGTCGAGTTTCACTGTGTTTCCACACGCCGGGGAGGTAAGGGGGGTGGCTGAAAAAAATATGTTATGATAATTCGAAACAAGTCTGATTTTTTGTTAAGCATGTCGGCATAATGGCTGTGATATTTTGGACCCAGAAGGCAATTGATAACGTCGTTATGTACGCAATGTCTGAAATTTCACTCGGGGTGGAAACCACCTATATTAGAATCAACACGAGAAGATGCTGGATGAGATGTGCTACTTCCTTTGTTCTATAATGTATAAGACTACCCACAATGAGAGTAACAGAGGTAGTAACATCACACATATTTAGATAAAATAGATGATGTGGCAAGCAATAAATGAAGAAAGAGAGTCATGTAGTAGCCTCGATGCCCGGCCTGCCCCGAGCACGCCTGCCGTCCGACGCCGACGCCGCGCAACAGCCAGAGTCTCCAGGAGTATATCAAATAAATTAAGGTGCCTGTCCGCATACACTTGTCACTTTCCCGTGAGTAGAAATTCGGTCGTCCCTGAGCCGAACCTGAATGTTGGGTTGGCAGTACAGTCAACAAACAGCTCACGGTCAAACATTTGATTGATGCAGAAATGGATGTATCTAGAACTAAAATACATCTCCCTTTAAAAAAAAGAAAAAAAAAACTAAAATACATCTAGATACATTCATTCTTGCAACAAGTAATTCAGAACGGTCCATGCAATGCAACGCGGTCTGTAGGTGTTTTGGCCACTCTTTCTGTAGCCAAAACAAGCACTAGTCACAGCTCGACCGCTTTGAGTAGAAATGCAGGGTCAAAACAAGAGCATCAAAAGACGACGCGTTGCACTTTGACGACTAGGCCCATTCAGATTCAGAGAAGAAGCTCAACTCCGAGAGAGAGGCAACCGACAGACACCAAGAAAATAAACAACGGGAAAGAAAACCATGTTGTTTGTAATTCAAGTCTGTCCCCAGCTGGAGTAGATCTCAGCAACGACGCAGACAGATAGATGGAGACCCCATCTGCCCAAATTTTGGATCTGAAGGCTACCTCTTTGTTCATGCAAGCCACCCCAGTGACAACAAGAATGCAATGTACTCCCTCCGTCTCATAATATAATAACGTTTTGGATACTATAAGAGCTCTTATATTTGTTTACTCAACTAGTGTAGGTATTTGTACCAGTGACAAATGGTCAAAATACATATAATGTAATGCATCTCTGTATGTAGTGTACAAAAGAGAGAAAAACTCCAAGTATAATCTTCTCTTCCTCGACCCAATGTTATTGCTCTCCTCGATCTCAACCTCCCACTAATCAAAGAATATTATGTAATAGTCTCCGAGCCCCAAGAATGGACACCATGCGTGAACCTAATTAACACGGATCAAAACAACGCTGTATGTGTGTGGCACGTCGACCCACAGATCTCAGAGCCAGGATTGCATCTCCAGTCGTCGATCTCCATACCATACGCGGTAGCGCTCGGACGGACGGACGGTAGCGGTCGCCGGTCAGACGAGCTCGAGCCGCGCCGAGTAGTCGGCGTACCTGGACCGCCGGATGTTGGCCTGCCGCTTCCGGTACACCACGGCGGCCAGGCACAGCACCGCCGCCGCCGAGAACACGCCCACCACCACGCCCGCCTTCTTCCCGCCGTTCATCTCGCCCTCCCCGTCCCGCCTCTCCGCGTCCACCGCCCGCTGCTCGTCGGCGCCGGCCGTGCCGGCCTTCACCTCCATCGCGGCCGGGGCGGGCGCCGGGGCCTTCACCTTCTTCTTCCTGTAATCGTCGTCGTCGTCGCCTTCCTTGTCGGCGGCAGGAGCAGGGGCCGGCGCGGCGGCGGAGTGCAGGGACGACGACGGCGCCGGGGCCGGCGAGTGCGCGGCGGAGGAGGGGGCCTCGGTGGGAGACGGGAGCGGGGACGTGTCGGTGGGCGCGGGAGGGGACGCCGCCGCCGCCTTGTCCTCGCCAGGGGAGCTCGCAGGGGGCAGGGAGGGGGACGCAGCGGATCCATTGTCGCCGCCATCGGAGTCGGCGTCGGGGCGGAAGAGCGGGGACGCGGTGGGCGCGCCGGACGACGGCGGCTGCGAGATGGGGCTCTGCGCGGCGCAGAGCACCGGCGCCGCCACCACCACGAGGAGGAGAACCAGGCAGGCCGCGCGAGGCAATGCCATCATGCCTCTCCTGGAGACTGAGATCGAGAGGGAGGGGGAGGGAGCGACGGCGGCGAGCCGGTGCGGCGGAGGCAGATCTGGAGCGGCGGCGAGGTGGGCTGGGTTGGTGGCGCGGGGAGGGGGGCGGATATATAGGTGGTTTGGGTGGGGTTGGCGGCCGGTGGCAGGAAAGGTGTGGATCATTGGCTTGACTGCGACGGATCAGCGGCGGCCGACACCAGTGAGGCGCACGACAGGACACGTGGACGGCTGGGATGGCGTGAACCATGCTCAACGATGGCCATGTGAGTTTGAGTTGCTTCCAAGGAATTCAGTTGAATTTGGCTCACAAGCCGCGTGAAGCCTCTACATTTTGAATGTTAGAGCTTGCTTGGTTTGGTGCCAACGTTCTTAGGCTCTGGCTGTGGATTTCTAAAAGCAGCTGTGAAAAATCTACTGTGGAAAAACAGCTGTGAAAAATCTGATGTGAAAAAGATGTAGGTCATTTGGCAAATCAGCTGATACAACTTTTTTAGATTTTGGCCCGCAGCGGAATCAGATTTTGGAAAGCACGCCTTGGGCTGTTTCTATTTTTGGTTCAGATTTTGGCAGCGGATTTCTGGAATCGAACTTTGCTGGGTTCACCCTTTGGTTCAGATTCTGCTGCGTGGCAGAGGAATTCGTTGATAAAAGCTGCACCAAACAGGGCCTTAGCAACCCTAATAAATTGGCGGCCGATTTGTTTGTTGGGGTCCAATTTTTGGCACTTCTTCAAATCAAAGACTAGGAGCCAATTTTCTTTTGGTGACCCTTATAAATTGGCAGCCGATTTGTTTGCTAGGCTCTAGTTTTTGGCTGTTCCTCTGATTAAACACTAGCCAAAATTTGTTAGATGTTGGCATTTCCTCAAAAACACTAGCCAAATGTTGGCTCTAGGTTTAGAGCTTCACCAAATTATGGCTCCAAACCAATCAACAACTTTTTTTTTGCGATGAAACCAATCAACAACTTAAAGCCTATCGTCTAGCATGTGACCAAAGGCGACTTCGTGGTTAAGCACCCCTTATACTTGTTTTTTTTTTGCGAGAACACCCCTTATACTTATACTTGTTAAAAGAAAGATAACTCCCCTCAAAAAAAAGAAAAGAAAGATAACTCTGTTTTACCCTTGCAAAGAAAAAAAAAAGATAATTGAAATATACGCAAACCATATCCTCCATACAAAAGCAAAGGGATGCACATTGTACACATAAAGAGGTCGTGACGTTCATAGTTTGCACACATGCGTTGATTTTTTTTAGCACAGTACAGATGCAAGCGCTCATAAATACGTGCATACGCTCATCCTATGAACGCACACACGCACAACCTATCCCTATGAGCACCTTCGAGAGATCAAACCGGCATATCATCAAGCACTTAGGGCATCTCTACCAGCAACCCACAAATTTCCTCCCGCATCCATCGCGGACAGGGGAGGACTAGTCCAGGGACACGGATGCAGGAGACATCCATCCAAAATTATAATGTATACGTTCTTCAGTAAATTTCTTCTAACTTTTTTCAACAGTTCTTGGGTTGGGTCGATAGGGTCACCGGTTTACCTCGTTGGCTTGGGCGACGATCTTGGCAATGAAAAGATTCACTTAGGTTGTCCATTCAACTTCAACCAACAATGCATCACTTCTTCTCCAACTTCTTGTACACAACACAAGCACGAGTAGGCCACAAAGTTAAACATTGTCGACTGCATATCCGTCTAGTGAGCAACAAAACAATACATGTCCGGCTAGTGATCAACAAAACTAAGCATATCCGGCTAGTGATCAACTTACTTGCTCTGTGATTTGTGCACCGCTAGGCCACCGTATGATAAGATGCTTCAAGTGCCCGCAATACTTAGACACGACCTATTGGATGGCGTACGATCGATGGTTGAGGGACTTCCGTTCACGATTGCTGATGACCACGTCGGAGTAGGGCGCGAAATGCTTGCGTTCATGAAACCATATGTGAATGTTCCTCCAAAAGGTTGTCCCCTTTTGCTCCATGCCATGGACAGGAACGAGGCTAGCTTGAGACCAATCATGCATCGCACAACAGCTCGTCCTCCCACGTGTTGAAGCTTTCTCTTCTACCCTTCTTCTTCGGATCGCCGCCTGTATCCTCCTCCTCCTTCTCCTCCGGCTGCTTCTATCCGACGACCCAATGCTGCTGTTGCTGTGTACTGTATGCCATCGCCGGTCTGGGTGTAGGACTGCTGCGTGGCCGTCTGAGTGTAGGACTGATGCTGCTGGTAGTTACCGGACTAGGTGGGGTCCGAGTCTTCCACCTGCCTATCCTCATAGAGCCCTCCTCCTCCCTCGCCACCGTCGTGGATGATGTTGAGCATCCGCCTGTCCGGGTCATCGTACGCCGGCTCCCCCACTCTAGGCATCACAACGAACAGTCTGCGGGGACCCATCCGCTCCGCGCCCGGACGAGCTGCGACAAAGAATACTCGGAGAAGAGCGGCGTCGCTTTAACATCAACGATGGAAGGCACCGTACCGGCGGGGTTTCCGAGCTGCTTGGAGGGGTAGTCGTGCATAGGCTTGTAATGCCCCGTCCACGGCGCCATCTGTACCGTGGGAATGCCCGTCTGGCGGCGTCCGCCACGACCGCCTCGTCCGCCACGACCTCCACGCCCAACGCCACCTCCAGGCCCATCGGAGGCCAACCATTTCTTGAGCTTCTCCTCTTTGCGGCCTTCGCTTTGACGCGATGGGTTTGCCGCGTAGCCGAGCTGATCTTCCGGGGGAGCATGATACTCGGGTTCTCCGGCACCTCCATCGGCTCCATCTCCGACGATTCCATGCAGCGGCAACGGAAGGAAGGAGAGGGTGGGAGAAAAGAGTGGGAATTGGGTGGAGAGCGGCGGGGATGGAAAAAGAGAATGGGGGATTTTAGCATGGAAACAATGCGGGATACTCCAAAAGCGCGGGCTCCGTCTTCCTTTTGGGTGGGCTAGAAGGGCAGAGAGCAATGTTTCGCGTGTCCGGACTCCCACGAAGCCCCCACATTTGTCTCCGGTTTACGAGAGAAAACACGTCCGGACCGTGCCGCAGACTAATACAGGGTCACGTTGAATGGCTTTCTTTGTCCGGACATATGCGGGCAGTTTGCGAGTCGCCGTTAGAGATGCCCCTAGAGCTTGTTTGGTTTGGAGCCAAAAAATATTAGCGAGCCTAATAAACTGGCAGCCGATTTGTTAGGCTCAAAACTTTGGCAACTGTTTAATCAAACACTAGCCGCAATTGTCAAATGTTGACAATTCTGTTAGAGCTTTACCAAAATTTGGCTTCAATCTTCTTCAAGTTGGGCAGAAATGGTGAGCGCTGAGGGCACTAGCGTTTTTGTGTGTGTGACATACTGGCCCAGACTGAAAATGCTCCGCTGGACTCGATGGGCACCTGACTTCTAGAGGCTAGCTGTTCCACAAGTGGCTAGGATCCATGAGGATGAGCATGACAGGGAAGAGAAGAGGCGGATCGAACGGCTCACGCGTGTCCCAGTGAAGCGGCAAAATCGGGGCCGCACGTCTCTCTCACCTTATCCTTCTCCTCCTCTAGCCTTATCTTTTTTTTTCTCAACCGCACGTTTTTCTCTCTCGTAGCAACTGCATCGTCTTCCTCCGCAAAGTCATTTTGCACGGTTAGGTCAGGTACCGGTACATCTAAAATCATCCACTTGTTTTGAGATTTGTGAGATTGTATGGCCCGCCTAAATGTATAGCACTAGTATATTTTTATATTTTTTAGTCAAATCAGTAGCAGCATAATGAACCCCAAAGTACACCATTTGGCGGGGAAGATACCCATACAGAACAAATCCATATACTTTATTTCCTCTAAGACAATTTAACTCAACCCTATCTTTTAAACTATATACTCGTTTTTAAAACTTTTATATATTTGCACTCTTGGCACCAAGAACATTAAAATTAGATCAATTTTGGATACATTTCAAATACATTTAATTTTTGACGATTCACATTTCATATGAGAAATAAATCCATTTCACTAGAAAAATCTGAAACAAACCTATTTCACCAGAAATATGTGAAAATAACATTTTTTACATAAACCTATTTAACCCAAATATGAAAGTCAAATGTCAACTTGTGAAACAAATTATTTGGAAGTGTGTAACATTTTATTTCAAAAGAGTAAAATATGTTATTTCAAAAATGAACAATTGAAATAGATGTGATTTTGTGAAACAAGCCAGTGAAAAGTAAAATGCACCTACTAAAAGTTAAAAAAGTAATATGAAACTAAAATCTGAACTTGTGAAATTGAAAATTATGAAATGTGTGACAATTTACTTCAAAAGAGCGAAATATGGTATTTCAATAACAAGAAATTGAAATAGATGTAATTTTTTGAAACAAGCCAGTTCAAAGTGAAATGTAGGTTCTGAAAGTGAAAAACAATATAAACTGAAATGTCAACTTGTAAAACTATTTTTTTCCGAAATGTAATAGTTTATTTCAAAGAAGTGAAACATCAACTTATTTAAAAAATGTGCAATTAAAATATATCAGTTTTTATAAAACAAGCCAGTGGAAAGTGAAATGTAGGTTCGCTAAGTGAAAAATAATATGAAACTGAAATGTTAACTTGTGAAAGTGATTTTTTCCCAAATGTGTAACCGTTTATTTCAAAAGAGTGAAACACGCTATTTCAAACATGTGCAATTGAAATATATGTGTTTTATGTGAAACCAGCCAGTGGAAAGTCAAATTCATGTTCTGAAAGTGAAAACAATATGAAACTAAAATGTTAACTTGTGAAACCGATTATTTTTAAATGTGAAACAATTTATTTTAAAAGAGTGAAACATGTTATTTCAAACATGTGCAATTGAAATACATGTGTTTTCTGTGAAACGAGCCAGTGGAAAGTCAAATTCATGTTCTGAAACTGAAAACAATATGAAACTAAAATGTTAATTTATGAAACCGATTATTTGGAAATGTGAAACATTTTATTTTAAAATATTGAAATATGTTCTTTCAAAAATGTGCAATTGAAGTAGATATGATTTTTCTGAAACACGCCCGTGGAAAGTGAAATGACAGTTCTGAAAATGAAAAACAACATGAAACAGAAATGTCAACTTGTGAAACTGCTTGAAATCAATCATTTATTTCAAAGATTTCAAGCGGGTGAAATATGTTTCATGAATTTTAAACTCATTTAAAATGTATCAAAATCGTTCTTGTTTTAAAGGTCTTTGCGACATGACTTCAAACATATAAAAAAGTTTTTAAATCATAATATTGGTCTAAAAGATATGAATGATTTAAGTTAGCAAACATAAAATAAATGGGTATATTTGTTTGGGGAGAGAAGGGAGAGAATGGGTGTATTTTTGTTACTAAGATTAGAACTTACACTACCTACATATTTCTAAATAAAGCTAACAGGAGCAAATGGGGCAGACTGACGGCAACCCATTTCAGCCCCACAAGCTCCTCTATTCGACTATTCTGAAAAAAAGCACCTCTATTCGACTACGTTAACACAGGTATCCACTTGAAGATGTCAAGACGTGAATGGTGTAGGTGTCAGGACCGACCTTAACCGAACCAAGGGTCGCGTGTTCGATAAGAGGAGCCCTCTAACTTTTTGTGTTATAATTTTAGTATGTACACACAGGACCCACTGGCCGTAGAGTCGAACAAAAATGAAATGCCATCTTTCCAACGTCAACTGGGCTTTTTTGTGAGAAAAAATCGAGGGGGTTTTCGAAAAAACCTGGCCACACGCCCTCTTTTGTCGTTGGGTCGCTGGCGGCGGGACCCATGCCATGTTGGCGCATCTAGTCAAGGGCTCAAACGTACACAACCGAGATTTGCACCGTATTTGCACACCGGAGCCAAGTTATTACACCAGTTCGATGTATGCTGCGAGTTCTAGCACCAAAGTGAGCGTTCGCGTCAAGTTCAAGCACCACCCGTGTAATTGACTCACGATGATGTATATATATATATAGCTTGCGCGCATTAGTTCTTAGTGTTGGGGAACGTAGTAATTTCAAAATTTTCCTACGCACACGCAAGATCACGGTGATGCATAGCAACGAGAGGGGAGAGTGTTGTCCACGTACCCTCGTAGACCGAAAGCGGAAGCGTTAGCACAACGCGGTTGATGTAGTCGTACGTCTTCACGATCCGACCGATCAAGTACGGAACACACGGCACCTCCGAGTTCAGCACACGTTCAGCCTGATGACGTCCCTCGAATTCCGATCCAGCCGAGTGTTGAGGGAGAGTTTCGTCAGCACGACGGCGTGGTGACGATGATGATATTCTACCGACGCAGGGCTTCGCCTAAGCACCGCTACGATATTATCGAGGTGGACTATGGTGGAGGGGGCACCACACACGGCTAAAAGATCAATGACCAATTGTTGTGTCTTTGGGGTGCCCCCTGCCCCCCTATATAAAGGGAGAAGGGGGGGGGGTGCGGCCGGCCAGGAGAGGGGGCGCGCCACGTGCCCATCGGGAGTAGGACTCCCTCCCTTTCCTAGTTGGAATAGGAGTGGAGGGGGGAAAGAGGTGGAGGAGAAGAAGGAAAGGGGGGACGCCGCCCCCCTCTCCTTGTTCTATTCGGACTAGGGGGAGGGGCACGCGGCCCTTGCCCTGACCGCCTCTCCTCTCTTCCACCAAGGCCCACTATGGCCATTAACCTTCCCGGGGGTTCCGGTAACCTCCCGGTACTCCGGTAAAATCCCGATTTCACCCGGAACACTTCCGACATCCAAACATAGGCTTCCAATATATCAATCTTCATGTCTCGACCATTTCGAGACTCCTCGTCATGTCCGTGATCACATCCGGGACTCCGAACAACCTTCGGTACATCAAAACATATAAACTCATAATATAACTGTCATCGAAACGTTAAGCGTGCGGACCCTACGGGTTCGAGAACTATGTAGACATGACTGAGACACGTCTCCGGTCAATAACAAATAGCGGAATCTGGATGCTCATATTGGCTCCCACATATTCTACGAAGATCTTTATCGGTCAGACCGCATAACAACATACGTTGTTTCCTTTGTCATCGGTATGTTACTTGCCCGAGATTCGATCGTCGGTATCTCAATACTTAGTTCAATCTCGTTACCGGCAAGTCTCTTTACTCATTCCGTAATACATCATTCCGCAACTAACTCATTAGTTGCAATGCTTGCAAGGCTTAAGTGATGTGCATTACCAAGAGGGCCCAGAGATACCTCTCCGACAATCGGAGTGACAAATCCTAATCTCGAAATACGCCAACCCAACAAGTACCTTCGGAGACACCTGTAGAGCACCTTTATAATCACCCAGTTACGTTGTGATGTTTGGTAGCACACAAAGTGTTCCTCCGATAAACGGGAGTTGCATAATCTCATAGTCATAGGAACATGTATAAGTCATGAAGAAAGCAACAACAACATACTAAACGATCGGGTGCTAAGCTAACGGAATGGGTCAAGTCAATCACATCATTCTCCTAATGATGTGATCCCATTAATCAAATGATAACCCATGTCAATGGCTAGGAAACTTAACCATCTTTGATCAACGAGCTAGTTAAGTAGAGGCATACTAGTGACACTTTGTTTGTCTATGTATTCACACATGTATTATGTTTCCGGTTAATACAATTCTAGCATGAATAATAAACATTTATCATGATATAAGGAAATAAATAATAACTTTATTATTGCCTCTAGGGCATATTTCCTTCAGTCTCCCACTTGCACTAGAGTTAATAATCTAGATTACACACTAATGATTCTAACACCCATGGAGCCTTGGTGCTGATCATGTTTTGTTCGTGGAAGAGGCTTAGTCAATGGGTCTGCAACATTCAGATCCGTATGTATCTTGCAAATTTCTATGTCTCCCACCTGGACTAAATCCTGGATGGAATTGAAGCGTCTCTTGCTGTGCTTGGTTCTCTTGTGAAATCTGGATTCCTTCGCCAAGGCAATTGCACCAGTATTGTCACAAAAGATTTTCATTGGACCCGATGCACTAGGTATGACACCTAGATTGTATATGAACTCCTTCATCCAGACTCCTTCATTTGCTGCTTCCGAAGCAGCTATGTACTCTGCTTCACACGTAGATCCCGCCACGACGCTTTGTTTAGAACTGCACCAATTGACAGCTCCACCGTTCAATGTAAACACATATCCGGTTTACGATTTAGAATCGTCCGGATCAGTGTCAAAGCTTGCATCAACGTAACCATTTACGATGAGCTCTTTGTCACCCCCATAAACGAGAAACATATCCTTAGTCCTTTTCAGGTATTTCAGGATGTTCTTGACCGCTGTCCAGTGATCCACTCCTGGATTACTTTGGTACCTCCCTGCTAAACTTATAGCAAGGCACACATCAGGTCTGGTACACAACATTGCATACATGATAGATCCTATGGCTAAAGCATAGAGAACATCTTTCATTTTCTCTCTATCTTCTGCAGTGGTCGGGCATTGAGTCTTACTCAACTTCACACCTTGTAACACAGGCAAGAGCCCTTTCTTTGCTTTATCCATTTTGAACTTCTTCAAAACTTTGTCAAGGTATGTGCTTTGTGAAAGTCCAATTAAGCGTCTTGATCTATCTCTATAGATCTTGATGCCCAATATATAAGCAGCTTCACCGAGGTCTTTCATTGAAAAACTCTTATTCAAGTATCCCTTTATGCTATCCAGAAATTCTATATCATTTCCAATCAGCAATATGTCATCCACATATAATATCAGAAATGCTACAGAGCTCCCATTCACTTTCTTGTAAATACATGCTTCTCCAAAAGTCTGTACAAAACCAAATGCTTTGATCACACTATCAAAGCATTTATTCCAACTCCGAGAGGCTTGCACCAGTCCATAAATGGATCGCTAGAGCTTGCACACTTTGTTAGCTCCCTTTGGATCGATAAAACCTTCCGGTTGCATCATATACAACTCTTCTTCCAGAAATCCATTGAGGAATGCAGTTTTGACATCCATTTGCCAAATTTCATAATCATAAAATGTGACAATTGCTAACATGATTCGGACAGACTTAAGCATCGCAACGGGTGAGAAGATCTCATCGTAGTCAATCCCTTGAACTTGTCAAAAACCTTTTGTAACAAGTCGAGCTTTATAGACAGTAACATTACCGTCAACGTTAGTCTTCTTCTTGCAGATCCATTTATTCTCAATTGCTTGCCGATCATCGGGCAAGTCAACCAAAGTCCACACTTTGTTATCATACATGGATCCCATCTCAGATTTCATGGCCTCAAGCCATTTCACGGAATCTGGGCTCACCATCGCTTCTTCATAGTTCGTAGGTTCGTCATGGTCTAGTAACATAACTTCCAGAACAGGATTACCGTACCACTCTGGTGCGGATCTTACTCTGGTTGATGCCACACCCAAGATGCGACCCTATCCTAAAGGAACTCGAAGGTCCCACCAAGGATAGAAGCGCATCTTGAAGACACTTTTGCAAGGTGGATATCATTACATCGTACCATTACATAATAGTGGGGATACATCCAAGACATACAATGTCACATGAATACAACAATACATCATACATAAGATCAACATCCGACTACGGATGAAACATAAACAGAAACTCAAACGAAATCCACCTTGCTATCCCAGGCTGCCGACCAGGAACCTATCCCAAGATCAACGAAGAAGAAGAAGAACTCCAACACAAGTACACATCACTCTCGTGTCATGATCATCGTATAACCTGTACCTGCAACTATTATTGTAGTAATCTGTGAGCCATAAGGACTCATCAATCCCATTACCATGGGTATCAAGACTAGCAAAGCTTAATGGGTAAGGAAGGGGTAAAGTGGCGAGGTTGCAGCAGCGGCTAAGCAAAGTATGGTGGCTAACTTACGAAACAAGAGCGAGAAGAAGAGCTTAGCAAACGGTCGTCAACTAGAAATGATCAAGAAGTGATCCTGAACTCCTACTTACGTCAAATATAACCCAAAAACCGTGTTCTCCTCTCGAACAACCCCGAAAAGAGACAATCACGGTTACACACACGGTTGGTGTATTTTAGAAGAGTTTACTTCAAGTTTACTACAACTGGATATTAACAAATTCCCATCTGCCACAACCCCGGGCACGGCTTTCGAAAGTTCAAACCCTGCAGGGGTGTCCCAACTTAGCCCATGATAAGCTCTCACGATCAACAAAGGATATTCCTTCTCCTGGGAAGACCCGATCAGTCTCGGAATCCCGGTTACAAGACATTTCGACAATGGTAAAACAAGTCCAGCACGACCGCCCGATGCGCCGACATCCCGATAGGAGCTGCACATATCTCGTTCTCAGGGCAACACCAGTTAAGCGAAGCGTACAGGTACCAACGTAACCCAAGTTGCCAAGGGACGGTCCCGCACGGTGCTCTAGTTCGGACCAACACTTAGAGAAGCATTGGCCCGGGGGGGCTAAAATAAAGATGACCCTCGGGTTAATTACTCCCAAGGGAAAGGTAATAGGTTGTTAGGCAAATGGTAAAACCAATGTTGGGCCTTGCTGGAGGAGTTTTATTCAAGGCGAACTGTCAAGGGGTTCCCATAACACCCAACCGCGTTAGGGACGCAAAATCCGGGAACATAATACCGATATGACGGAAACTGGGGCGGCAAGAGTGGAGCAAAACACCAGGCATAAGGCCGAGCCTTCCACCCTTTACCAAGTGTATAGATGCATTAATAATATAAGAGATATTGTGATATCCCAACATAAAACATAATCTAACATGGAGCAATCTTCATCTTCACCTGCAACTAGAAACGCTGTAAGAGGGGCTGAACAAAAGCTGTAACATAGCCAAACAACGGTTTGCTAGGAAGGGTGACAAAGGTTAGAGGTTCATGGCAATATGGGAGGCTTGAAAAGCAAGTGGTAGGAAACACGGCATAGCGACAGAACGAAGCATCTGGCATAGCAATGATAGTAGTGAGATCGAAGGTGATGGTCATCTTGCCTGAAATCCCGCTAGGAAGAAGATTGAGTCCATGAAGAAGATGAAGCCACGAAGACGAACCAAGCATAGACGAACGAATCCTCACGATCACAACGAAACGGGAACTATCGAGAAGAAGCACACAACATGATAAACACACCACACATGAACAAGGCATGATGCTCAACCAAGTATGATGCATGACAAGGCTACATGAAGCTACTCATGGCAAGGGATGATGCATACAAGAACAACACAACAAGGCAAGTTTAAATGAGGCCAGAAACAACATGTAACAATTCCGGTAAGTCCCCATATGCAAAATTTCGACATTGGTCCAGATCTGAATAAACCTTATGTTCAAGTTGTTAAACATCAAGTTAAGATGCACCACGATGATCTACACGAAATTCTAGTCAAGTTACATATAAAGTTCATTAGATTCGGAGCTACGGCCTAGAAGATATGAGCAAAACAAGTTAAACATGGCATTGATGCAAAATGCATTCAAACATCAAGCACACACCTCAAAACATGGATGTAACAAGGTAACATAAAGCTACATGCAAAACTAAGCAAGTTTCATATAGAGCACACTCAAAACGGAGCAACGGTTCAACACATACACATGAAACAAGTTTAAAGGACAAGCTGTCCAAAACAGCAACTAGGCAACTTGCAAGTATCAAAACAACATTCTACAACACCTCAACATGAAAACAAAAGGCATGGACATGATTTACAGGTAAAGCATTACAAAACATGAACACTGAGCTATCTCCAGAAATCAGTAGAACATGCTCAAAAGGACATGGCAAGATTGCAAATAATAACAGTTCACAGACTTGGTGAAAATCACCAGGCATGGCAGAAATAACATCATGTTACAAAGTTTAGAGCTATCAAACAACATGCTACAGGAACTGATCATGGCAACCAAAGGCATGGCATGAATCTACTAATTGCATATAACAAATGTCCCTTACTGATCATGAGCCAAAAAGGCACAGCGGATATGATGGCACCCATGTAAACATAGCAAGTTTCATATACAGGTTCAGACTTAGCAGAAAAACTGAGCATGGCATAAACAGAATTATGAAGGCATCTTTGCGAGCTCAAATCACTCATCACAAAGCATTGCATGAATAGACAATCATAGCATCAACAAGAATACATGTTCATGAAGCTAACCATGGCAAGAGCAAGTTCATTGCATGCTTGGATCACTAACAACAACCATGGCAAAATTGATTAACATGTAAACAATCTGCCAGGAATATTTTATAGCAAAAGTAGAGCAAGATTAAGACATACTAGAGCATTCCAAAAATGCAGACAGGGGCATGGATGGATAGAGCATAACATGTGTAACAAAATTCCATTAGTGAACATCTCCAGATTATGCATAGAACTCATGGTATCAACAGGTTTACATAGCATCACAATATATCATATTTAGCATAGCAAAACAGTAACAACAAGTAGCCCACTTCACAAGCTTGATGCACTCACTACAGAGCATAACAAAATACATGGATGGAACCACTGTAAAGATGGCATGTTACAGCTCATAACACATGTAGACTTCATGCTCAAAATAAAATCACACAAAAGGATACAAAAATAACAAATGAGCAAGTTCTGTTAAACTACAGCAGACAACATCACATAGCACTCTTGCAACGGTGATTAGGGCATCAAGATGAACTCAAACAAGCATGACCCAATGGAATGAAATGAAGAGCATCTCATGATGAGCATTTCGATACATTACATGCACAAATCGGAGCACCGAGCATGAAGTTATGATGCGAAGAAGATGCACACATAGTCTTGGAATCTGGGGACTTGGAGAAATTTACCCTGCGCAAAGAAAACGGGACGGAGCGGCCGTTTGGTTGGAGGGCTCGGGGTGGACGAGGCCGATCCGGGACGAGGCGGTCCCGGTGGCGAGCTCGGGCTCCGGCGAGCTCGCGGAGCTCTAGCGGTGTGGCGGGGAGGCGAGGGGAAGGCCGGAGAGGGCGGGGCCGGTTGGATCCGGGCGCGGCGTGGCGGAGGCAGGCGACGGGCGGCGCGGGTCGGCGAAGGCGGCGGATCCGGCGAGGCCATGTGGGGCGCGAGGTGGTGCAACGGCGGAAGGGCGGCGCATGTGCGCGGCAGCGGAGGACGCGGGCGGCGGGGCGCGCGTCGTGCGGTGGCGGGATGGCACCGGGCGGGAGGTAGGCGGCGGCTCGCGGCCGGAGTGGAGGTGGAGGGGGCGGCATGGCGGCGCGCGGTCGTCGGGCGGCCGCTGGGGCGCGGGCGCGCTAGGGCGGCGGCGACGCGATGGGCCGGGCGGTGGCGGTTCGGGCCCGCGCGGGCTCGCGATGGGCTTCGCGGGCCGGCGGCGGCGGGGTCTGGCTGGGAGGCCACGTGGCGGCGCGGGGTTGGAGGAGAGCGGCAGCGGGGTGACGTGGCGCTTCCTGGTTGGCCGGGGCGACGTGGACGGCGGACATGTCCGGCTCGGGATGGACAAGTACGGCGGCGGGAGGTGGAAGAAGACTAGAGTTTGGACTGCGAGATTTTCGGGGGGAGTTAGGAGAGTCCAAATGGGGAGCGGTTTTCGGCCACGTGATCGTGATCGAACGACCGAGAGCATGGAGGGGGTTTGGATGGGTTATTGGGCTGTTTTGGACGGGTGTTGGGCTGCAACACAAAGAGGGCTTTTGCGGTTACCCGGTTAACCGTTGGAGCATCAAACGGACTCTAAATGGCACGAAACTTGACAGGCGGTCTACCGATGGTGTACCAAGGCCGCTTGGCAAACCTCGGTCCATTCCGAGAATGTTGAACACCCACTCACAACAGAGACAAAAGGGGGGATGGAGCAGAGGATATAGGAGTGTCGGAACTTGAAACGGACAACGGGGCAAAGGACCGGATGCAAGTTTTGAAAAACATGAGGATGCAATGCATATGATGACATGGAAAAATGCAACACGCAAGCAAATGACATGGCAATGACGGCAAATAACTGGAAGACACCTCACGCATCCGTTCCGGGGCATTACAGTTGACCTACGAGGTTCAGTAACAACTTGATCTAAAGTTTCATGATCATCATTAACTTCCTCACTACTTGGTGTAGGTGTTGCAGAAACTAGTTTCCGTGATGAACTACTTTCCAATAAGGGAGCAGGTACAGTTACCTCATCAAGTTCTACTTTCCTCCCACTCACTTCTTTCGAGAGAAACTCCTTCTCTAAAAAACTCCGAATTTAGCAACAAAAGTCTTGCCTTCGGATCTGTGATAGAAGGTGTACCCAACAATCTTCTTTGGGTATCCTATGAAGACACATTTCTCCGATTTGGGTTCGAGCTTATCAGGTTGAAGCTTTTTCACATAAGCATCGCAACCCCAAACTTTAAGAAACGACAACTTTGGTTTCTTGCTAAACCATAGTTCATAAGGCGTCGTCTCAACGGATTTCGATGGTGCCCTATTTAACGTGAATGCGACCGTCTCTAAAGCATAACCCCAAAATGATAGCGATAAATCAGTAAGAGACATCATAGATCGCACCATATCTAGTAAAGTACGATTACGACGTTCGAACACACCATTACGCTGTGGTGTTGCAGATGGCGTGAGTTGCGAAACTATTCCGCATTGTTTCAAATGTAAACCAAAATCGTAACTCAAATATTGTCCTCCATGATTCGATCGTAGAAACTTTATTATCTTGTTACGATGATTTTCAACTTCACTCTGTAATTCTTTGAACTTTTCAAACGTTTCAGACTTATGTTTCATTAAGTAGATATACCCATATCTTCTTAAATCATCTGTGAAGGTGAGAAAATAACGATATCCGCCACGAGCCTCAACATTCATTGGACCACATACATGTGTATGTATGATCTTCAACAAATCTGTTGCTCTCTCCATAGTACCGGAGAACGGCGTTTTAGTCATCTTGCCCATGAGGCACGGTTCGCAAGTATCAAGTGATTCATAATCAAGTGGTTCCAAAAGTCCATCAGTATGGAGTTTCTTCATGCGCTTTACACCAATATGACCTAAACGACAGTGCCACAAATAAGTTGCACTATCATTATCAACTCTGCATATATTGGCTTCAACATTATGAATATGTGTATCACTACTATCGAGATTCAATAAAAATAGACCACTCTTCAAGGGTGCATGACCATCAAAGATATTACTCATATAAATAGAACAACCATTATTCTCCGATTTAAATGAATAACTGTCTCGCATCAAACAAGATCCAGATATAATGTTCATTCTCAACGCTGGCACCAAATAACATTTATTTAGGTCTAACACTAATCCCGAAGGTAGATGTAGAGGTAGCGTGCCGACCACGATCACATCGACTTTGGAACCATTTCCCACGCGCATCGTCACCTTGTCCTTAGCCAATCTTCGCTTAATCCGTAGCCCATGTTTCGAGTTGCAAATATTAGCAACAGAACCAGTATCAAATACCCAGGTGCTACTGCGAGCATTAGTAAGGTACACATCAATAACATGTATATCACATATACCTTTGTTCACCTTGCCATCTTTCTTATCCGCCAAATACTTGGGGCAGTTCCGCTTCCAGTGACTAGTCTGCTTGCAGTAGAAGCACTTAGTCTCAGGCTTAGGTCCAGACGTGGGTTTCTTCTCCTGAGCAGCAACTTGCTTGCTGTTCTTCTTGAAGTTCCCCTTCTTCTTTCCTTTGCCCTTTTTCTTGAAACTGGTGGTCTTATTGACCATCAACACTTGATGCTCCTTCTTGATTTCTACCTCCGCAGCCTTTAGCATTGCGAAGAGCTCGGGAATCATCTTATCCATCCCTTGCATGTTATAGTTCATCACGAAGCTCTTGTAGCTTGGTGGCAGTGATTGAAGAATTCTGTCAATGGCGCTATCATCCGGAAGATTAACTCCCATTTGAATCAAGTGATTATTATACCCAGACATCTTGAGTATATGCTCATTGATAGAACTAATCTCCTCCATCTTGCAATCCAAGCATTCTTCTGAAATATTAACTTCAACTCCTGGAACATCTCATATGCTCCATGACGTTCAAAACGTCGTTGAAGTCCCGGTTCTAAGCCGTAAAGCATGGCATATTGAACTATCGAATAGTCATCAGCTTTACTTTGCCAGACGTTCTTAACATCGTCAGTTACATCAGCAGCAGGCCTGGCACCCAACGGTGCTTCCAGGACGTAATTCTTCTATGCAGCAATGAGGATAACCCTCAAGTTACGGACCTAGTCCGTGTAATTGCTACCATCATCTTTCAACTTTGCTTTCTCAAGGAATGCATTAAAATTCAATGGAACAACAGCACGAGCCATCTATCTACAATCAACAGACAAGCAAGATACTATCACGTACTAAGTTCATGATAAATTTAAGTTCAATTAATCATATTACTTAAGAACTTCCACTTAGATAGACATCCCTCTAATCCTCTAAGTGATCACGTGATCCAAATCAACTAAACCATGTCCGATCATCATGTGAGATGGAGTAGTTTCAATGTTGAACATCACTATGTTGATCATATCTACTATATGATTCATGCTCGACCTTTCGGTCTCCGTGTTCTGAGGCCATATCTATTATATGATAGGCTCGTCAAGTTTAACCTGAGTATTCCGCGTGTGCAACTATTTTGCACCCTTGTATTTGAACATAGAGCCTATCACACCCGATCATCACGTGGTGTCTCAGCACGAAGAACTTTCGGAACGGTGCATACTCAGGGAGAACACTTATACTTTGATAATTTAGTGAGGGATCATCTTATAATGCTACCGTCAATCAAAGCAAGATAAGATGCATAAAAGATAAACATCACATGCAATCAATATAAGTGATATGATATGGCCATCATCATCTTGTGCTTGTGATCTCCATCTCTGAAGCACAGTCATGATCACCATCGTCACCAGCGCGACACCTTGATCTCCATCGTAGCATCATTGTTGTCTCGCCAATCTTATGCTTCTAAGACTATCGCTACCGCTTAGTGATAAAGTAAAGCATTACAGGGCGATTGCATTGCATACAATAAAGCGACAACCATATGGCTCCTGCCAGTTGCCAATAACTCGGTTACAAAACATGATCATCTCATACAATAAAATTTAGCATCATGTCTTGACCATATCACATCACAACATGCTGTGCAAAAATAAGTTAGACGTCCTCTACTTTGTTGTTGCAAGTTTTACATGGCTGCTACTGAGCTTAGCAAGAACCGTTCTTACCTACGCATCAAAACCACAACGATAGTTTGTCAAGTTGGTGCTGTTTTAACCTTCACAAGGACCGGGCGTAGCCACACTCGGTTCAACTAAAGTTGGAGAAACTGACACTCGCCAGCCACTAGTGTGCAAAGCACGTCGGTAGAACCAGTCTCGCGTAAGCGTATGCGTAATGTCGGTCCGGGCCGCTTCATCCAACAATACCGCCGAACCAAAGTATGACATGCTGGTAAGCACTATGACTTATATCGCCCACAACTCACTTGTGTTCTACTTGTTGGGTTTCGTAGTAATTTCAAAAAATTTCCTACGCACACGCAAGATCATGGTGATGCATAGCAACGAGAGGGGGAGTATGATCTACATACCTAGTAGATCGACAGCGGAAGCGTTTGGTTGATGTAGTCGTACGTCTTCACGATCCGACCGATCAAGCACCGAAACTACGGCACCTCCGAGTTCTAGCACACGTTCAGCTCGATGACGATCCCCGGACTCCGATCCAGCAAAGTGTCGGGGAAGAGTTCCGTCAGCACGACGGCGTGGTGACGATCTTGATGTACTACAGCAGCAGGGCTTCGCCTAAACTCCGCTACAATATTATCGAGGACTATGGTGGCTGGGGGCGCCGCAGATGGCTAAGGAAAAGATCACGTGGATCAACTTGTGTGTTTCTGGGGTGCCCCTGCCTCCGTATATAAAGGACTAAGGGGGGGGAGGCTGGCCGGCCATGAGGGGCGCTCCAGGAGAGTCCTACTCCCTCTGGGAGTAGGATTCCCCCCCCCAATCCTAGTTGGAATAGGACTCGCGGAGGGGGGAAAAGAGAGAGAGAGAGGGGCCGGCCCCCTCTCCTTGTCCAATTCGAACCAAGGGAGGGGAGGGGCGCACGGCCCACAATGGGCTGCCTCTTCTCTTTTCCACTAAGGCCCAATAAGGCCCATCTAGCTCCCCGGGGGTTTCCGGTAACCTCCCGGTACTCCGGTAAAATCCTGATTTCACCCGGAACACTTCCGATATCCAAACATAGGCTTCCAATATATCAATTTTTATGTCTCGACCATTTCGAGACTCCTCGTCATGTCTGTGATCACATCCGGGACTCCGAACAACCTTCGGTACATCAAAATTCATAAACTCATAATATAACTGTCATCGTAACCTTAAGCGTGCGGACCCTACGGGTTCGAGAACAATGTAGACATGACCGAGACACGTCTCCGGTCAATAACCAATAGCGGGACCTAGATGCCCATATTGGCTCCTACATATTCTACGAAGATCTTTATCGGTCAGACCGCGTAACAACATACGTCGTTCCCTTTGTCATCGGTATGTTACTTGCCCGAGATTTGATCGTCGGTATTCCAATACCTAGTTCAATCTCGTTGCCGGCAAGTCTCTTTACTCGTTCTGTAATACATCATCCCGCAATTAACTCATTTAGTTTCAATGCTTGCAACGCTTTAAGTGATGTGCATTACCGAGAGGGCCCAGAGATACCTCTCCGACAATCGGAGTGACAAAACCTAATCTCGAAATACGCCAACCCAACATGTACCTTTGGAGACACCTGTAGTACTCCTTTATAATCACCCAGTTACGTTGTGACGTTTAGTAGTACCCAAAGTGTTCCTCTGGTAAACGGGAGTTGCATAATCTCATAGTTATAGGAACATGTATAAGTCATGAGGAAAGCAACAACAACATACTAAACGATCGGGTGCTAAGCTAATGGAATGGGTCATGTCAATCAGATCATTCTCTTAATGATGTGATCCCGTTAATCAAATAACAACTCATTGTTCATGGTTAGGAAACATAACCATCTTTGATTAACGAGCTAGTCAAGTAGAGGCATACTAGTGACACTTTGTTTGTCTATGTATTCACACATGTATTATGTTTCTGGTTAATACAATTCTAGCATGAATAATAAACATTTATCATGATTATAAGGAAATAAATAATAACTTTATTATTGCCTCTAGGGCATATTTCCTTCAGTCTCCCACTTGCACTAGAGTCAACAATCTAGATTACACAATAATGATTCTAACACCCATGGAGCCTTGGTGCTGATCATGTTTTGCTCGTGGAAGAGGCTTAGTCAACGGGTCTGCAATATTCAGATCCGTATGTATCTTGCAAATTTCTATGTCTCCCACCTGGACTAGATCCCGGATGGAATTGAAGCGTCTCTTGATGTGCTTGGTTCTCTTGTGAAATCTGGATTCCTTTGTCAAGGCAATTGCACCAGTATTGTCACAAAAGATTTTCATTGGACCCGATGCACTAGGTATGACACCTAGATCGGATATGAACTCCTTCATCCAGACTCCTTCATTTGCTGCTTCCGAAGCAGCTATGTACTCCGCTTCACATGTAGATCCCGCTACGATGCTTTGTTTAGAACTGCACCAACTGACAGCTCCACCATTTAATGTAAACACGTATCCGGTTTGTGATTTAGAATCGTTCGGATCAGTGTCAAAGCTTGCATCAACGTAACCTTTTACGATGAGTTCTTTGTCACCTCCATATATGAGAAACATATCCTTAGTCCTTTTCAGGTATTTCAGGATGTTCTTGACCGCTGTCCAGTGATCCACTCCTGGATTACTTTGGTACCTTCCTGCTAGACTTATAGCAAGGCACACATCAGGTCTGGTACACAACATTGCATACATGATAGATCCTATGGCTGATGCATAGGGAACATCTTTCATATTCTCTCTATCTTCTGCAGTGGTCGGGCATTTAGTCTTACTCAACTTCACACCTTGTAACACAGGCAAGAATCCTTTCTTTGCTTGATCCATTTTGAACTTTTTCAAAACTTTGTCAAGGTATGTGGTTTGTGAAAGTCCAATTAAGCGTCTTGATCTATCTCTATAGATCTTAATGCCTAATATGTAAGCAGCTTCACCGAGGTCTTTCATTGAAAAACTTTTATTCAAGTATCCCTTTATGCTATCCAGAAATTCGACATCATTTCCAATTAGTAATATGTCATCCACATATAATATCAGAAATGATACAGAGCTCCCACTCACTTTCTTGTAAATACAGGCTTCTCCAAAAGTCTATATAAAACCAAATGCTTTGATCACACTATCAAAACGTTTATTCCAACTCCGAGAGGCTTGCACCAGTCCATAAATGGATCGCTGGAGCTTGCACACTTTGTTAGCTCCCTTTGTATCGACAAAACCTTCTGGTTGCATCATATACAACTCTTCTTCCAGAAATCCATTCAGGAATGCGGTTTTGACATCCATCTGCCAAATTTCATAATCATAAAATGCGGCAATTGCTAAGATGATTCGGACAGACTTAAGCATCGCTACGGGTGAGAAGGTCTCATCGTAGTCAATCCCTTGAACTTGCCGAAAACCTTTTGCGACAAGTCGAGCTTTGTAGATAGTAATATTACCGTCAGCGTCAGTCTTATTCTTGAAGATCCATTTATTCTCAATTGCTTGCCGATCATCGGGCAAGTCAACCAAAGTCCATAGTTTGTTCTCATACATGGATCCCATCTCAGATTTCATGGCTTCAAGCCACTTTGCGGAATCTGGGCTCACCATCGCTTCTTCATAGTTCGTAGGTTCATCATGATCTAGTAACATGACTTACAGAACAGGATTACCGTACCACTCTGGCGCGGATCTTACTCTGGTTGATCTACGAGGTTTAGTAGTATCTTGTTCTGAAGTTTCATGATCATCATCATTAGCTTCCTCGCTAACTGGTGTAGGTGTCGCAGAAACAGTTTTCTGTGATGTACTACTTTCCAATAAGGGAGTAGGTACAGTTACCTCGTCAAGTTCTACTTTCCTCCCACTCACTTCTTTCGAGAGAAACTCCTTCTCCAGAAAGTTTCCGAATTTAGCAACAAAATTTTGCCTTCGGATCTGTGATAGAAGGTGTATCCAATATTTTCCTTTGGATATCCTATGAAGACACATTTCTCCGATTTGGATTCGAGCTTATCAGGTTGAAGCTTTTTCACATAAGCATCGCAGCCCCAAACTTTTAGAAACGACAACTTTGGTTTCTTGCCAAACCACAGTTCATAAGGCGTCGTCTCAACGGATTTTGATGGTGCCCTATTTAACGTGAATGCAGCTGTCTCTAGAGCGTATCCCCAAAATGATAGCGGTAACTCAGTAAGAGACATCATAGATCGCACCATATCTAGTAAAGTACGATTACGACGTTCGGACACACCACTACGCTGTGGTGTTCCGGGTGGCGTGAGTTGCGAAACTATTCCACAATTTTTCAAATGTACACCAAACTCGTAACTCAAATATTCTCCTCCACGATCAGATCGTAGAAACTTTATTTTCTTGTTATGATGATTTTCCACTTCACTCTGAAATTCTTTGAACTTTTCAAATGTTTCAGACTTATGTTTCATTAAGTAGATATACCCGTATCTGCTTAAATCATCCGTGAAGGTGAGAAAATAACGATATCCGCCACGAGCTTCAATATTAATCGGACCACATACATCTGTATGTATGATTTCCAATAAATCTGTTGCTCTCTCCATAGTACCGAAGAACGGTGTTTTAGTCATCTTGCCCATGAGGAACGGTTCACAAGTACCAAGCGATTCATAATCAAGTGGTTCCAAAAGCCCATCAGTATGGAGTTTCTTCATGCGCTTTACACCGATATGACCTGAACGACAGTGCCACAAATAAGTTGCACTATCATTATCAACTCTGCATCTTTTGGCTTCAACATTATGAATATGTGTATCACTACTCTCGAGATTCAACAGGAATAGACCACTCTTCAAGGGTGCATGACCATAAAAGATATTACTCATACAAATAGAACAACCATTATTCTCTGATTTAAATGAATAACCGTCTCGCATCAAACAAGATCCAGATATAATGTTCATGCTTAACGCTGGCACCAAATAACAATTATTTAGGTCTAATACTAATCCCGAAGGTAGATGTAGAGGTAGTGTGCTGACTGCGATCACATCGACTTTGGAACCATTTCCCACGCGCATCGTCACCTCGTCCTTAGCGAATCTTTGCTTAATCCGTAGTCCCTGTTTTGAGTTGCAACTATTAGCAACAGAACCAGTATCAAATACCCAAGTGCTACTGCGAGCATTGGTAAGGTACACATCAATAACATGTATATCACATATACCTTTGTTCACCTTGCCATCCTTCTTATCCGCCAAATACTTGGGGCAGTTCCGCTTCCAGTGACCAGTCTGCTTGCAATAGAAGCACTCAGTTTCAGGCTTAGGTCCAGGTTTGGGTTTCTTCTCTTGAGTAGCAACTTGCTTGCCGTTCTTTTTGAAGTTCCCCTTCTTCTTCCCTTTGCCCTTTTTCTTGAAACTAGTGGTCTTGTTGACCATCAACACTTGATGCTCCTTCTTGATTTCTACCTCTGCAGCTTTCAGCATTGCGAAGAGCTCGGGAATAGTCTTATTCATCCCTTGCATATTATAGTTCATCACGAAGCTCTTGTAGCTTGGTGGCAGTGATTGGAGAATTCTGTCAATGACGCAATCATCTGGAAGATTAACTCCCAATTAATCAAGTGATTATTATACCCAGACATTTTGAGTATATGCTCACTAACAGAACTGTTCTCTTCCATCTTGCAGCTATAGAACTTATTGGAGACTTCATATCTCTTAACCCGGGCATTTTCTTGAAATATTAAACATCTCATATGCTCCATGACGTTCAAAACGTCATTGAAGTCCCGATTCTAAGCCGTAAAGCATGGCACACTGAACTATCGAGTAGTCATCAGCTTTGCTCTGCCAGACGTTCATAACATCCGGTGTTGCTCCTGCAGCAGGCCTGGCACCCAGCGGTGCTTCCAGGACGTAATTCTTCTGTGCAGCAATGAGGATAATCCTCAAGTTACGGACCCAGTCCGTGTAATTGCTACCATCATCTTTCAACTTTTCTTTCTCAAGAAACGCATTAAAATTCAACGGAACAACAGCACGAGCCATCTATCTACAATCAACATAAACAAGCAAGATACTATCAGGGACTAAGTTCATGATAAATTTAAGTTCAATTAATCATATTACTTAAGAACTCCCACTTAGATAGACATCCCTCTAATCCTCTAAGTGATCACGTGATCCAAATCAACTAAACCATGTCCGATCATCACGTGAGATGGAGTAGTTTCATTGGTGAACATCATTATGTTGATCATATCTACTATATGATTCACGCTCGACCTTTCGGTCTCCGTGTTCCGAGGCCACATCTGTATATGCTTGGCTCGTCAAGTATAACCTGAGTATTCCGCGTGTGCAACTGTTTAGCACCCGTTGTATTTGAATGTAGAACCTATCACACCCGATCATCACGTGGTGTCTCAGCACGAAGAACTTTCGCAATGGTGCATACTCAGGGAGAACACTTCTTGATAATTTAGTGAGAGATCATCTTATAATGCTACCGTCAATCAAAGCAAGATAAGATGCATAAAAGATAAACATCACATGCAATCAATATAAGTGATATGATATGGCCATCATCATCTTGTGCTTGTGATCTCCATCTTCGAAGCACCATCGTGATCACCATCGTCATCGGCGTGACACCTTGATCTCCATCGTAGCATCGTTGTCGTCTCGCCAAGCTTATGCTTCTACGACTATCGCTACTGTTTAGTGATAAAGTAAAGCATTACATCGCGATTACATTGCATACAATAAAGCGACAACCATATGGCTCCTGCCGGTTGCCGATAACTCGGTTACAAAACATGATCATCTCATACAATAAAATTCAGCATCATGTCTTGACCATATCACATCACAACATGCCCTGCAAAAACAAGTTAGACGTCCTATACTTTGTTGTTGCAAGTTTTACATGGCTGCTACGGGCTTAAGTAAGAACCAATCTCACCTACTCATCCAAACCACAATGATAGTTTGTCAATTTGACTCCGTTTTAACCTTCGCAAGGACCGGGCGTAGCCACACTTGGTTCAACTAAAGTTGGAGAAACTGTCTCCCACAAGCCACCTCTGTGCAAAGCACGTCGGGAGAACCGGTCTCGCGTAAGCGTACGCGTAATGTCGGTCTGGGCCGCTTCATCCAACAATACCGTCGAACCAAAGTATGACATGCTGGTAGGCAGTATGACTTATATCGCCCACAACTCACTTGTGTTCTACTCGTGCATATAACATCAACATATAAAACCTAGGCTCGGATGCCACTGTTGGGTTTCGTAGTAATTTCAAAAAAATTCCTACGCACACGCAAGATCATGGTGATGCATAGCAATGAGAGGGGGAGTATGATCTACATACCTAGTAGATCGACAGCGGAAGCGTTTGGTTGATGTAGTCGTACGTCTTCACGATCCGACCGATCAAGCATCGAAACTACGGCACCTCCGAGTTCTAGCACACGTTCAGCTCGATGACGATCCCCGGACTCCGATCCAGCAAAGTGTCGGGGAAGAGTTCCGTCAGCACGACGGCGTGGTGACGATCTTGATGTACTACAGCAGCAGGGCTTCGCCTAAACTCCGCTATAATATTATCGAGGACTATGGTGGCTGGGGGCGCCGCAGATGGCTAAGGAAAAGATCACGTGGATCAACTTGTGTGTTTCTAGGGTGCCCCTGCCTCCGTATATAAAGGACTAAAGGGGGGAGGCTGGCCGGCCATGAGGGGCGCGCCAGGAGAGTCCTACTCCCTCTGGGAGTAGGATTCCCCCCCCAATCCTAGTTGGAATAGGACTCGTGGAGGGGGGAAAAGAGAGAGAGGGGCCGACCCCCTCTCCTTGTCCAATTCGGACCAAGGGAGGGGAGGGGCGCGCGGCCCACAATGGGCTGCCTCTTCTCTTTTCCACTAAGGCCCAATAAGGCCCATCTAGCTCCCGGGGGTTTCCGGTAACCTCCCGGTACTCCGGTAAAATGCCGATTTCACCCGGAACACTTCCGATATCCAAACATAGGCTTCCAATATATCAATTTTTATGTCTCGACCATTTCAAGACTCCTCATCATGTCCGTGATCACATCCGGGACTCCGAACAACCTTCGGTACATCAAAATGCATAAACTCATAATATAACTGTCATCATAACCTTAAGCGTGCGGACCCTACGGGTTCGAGAACAATGTAGACATGACCGAGACACGTCTCCGGTCAATAACCGATAGCGGGACCTGGATGCCCATATTGGCTCCTACATATTCTACGAAGATCTTTATCGGTCAGACCGCATAACAACATACGTCGTTCCCTTTGTCATCGGTATGTTACTTGCCCGAGATTTGATTGTCGGTATTCCAATACCTAGTTCAATCTCGTTGCCGGCAAGTCTCTTTACTCATTCTGTAATACATCATCCCGCAACTAACTCATTTAGTTGCAATGCTTGCAAGGCTTTAAGTGATGTGCATTACCGAGAGGGCCCAGAGATACCTCTCCGACAATCGGAGTGACAAAACCTAATCTCGAAATACGCCAACCCAACATGTACCTTTGGAGACACCTGTAGTACTCCTTTATAATCACCCAGTTACATTGTGACATTTGGTAGTACCCAAAGTATTCCTATGGTAAACGGGAGTTGCATAATCTCATAGTTATAGGAACATGTATAAGTCATGAAGAAAACAATAGCAACATACTAAACGATCGGGTGCTAAGCTAATGGAATAAGTCATGTCAATCAGATCATTCTCTTAATGATGTGATCCCGTTAATCAAATAACAACTCATTGTTCATGGTTAGGAAACATAACCATCTTTGATTAACGAGCTAGTCAAGTAGAGGCATACTAGTGACACTTTGTTTGTCTATGTATTCACACATGTATTATGTTTCCGGTTAATACAATTCTAGCATGAATAATAAACATTTATCATGATTATAAAGAAATAAATAATAACTTTATTATTGCCTCTAGGGCATATTTCCTTCACTACTCGTGCATATGAGATCTACACATAAAACCTGGCTCTGATGCCACTGTTGGGGAACGTAGTAATTTCAAAATTTTCCTATGCACACGCAAGATCATGGTGATGCATAGCAACGAGAGGGGAGAGTGTTGTCCATGTACCCTCGTAGACCGAAAGCGGAAGCGTTAGCACAACGCGGTTGATGTAGTCGTACGTCTTCACGATCCGACTGATCAAGTACCAAACACACGGCACCTCCGAGTTCAGCACACGTTCAGCCCGATGACGTCCCTCGAACTCCGATCCAGCCGACTGTTGAGGGAGAGTTTCGTCAGCACGACGGCGTGGTGACAATGATGATGTTCTACCGACGCAGGGCTTCGCCTAAGCACCACTACAATATTATCGAGGTGGACTATGATGGAGGGGGGCACCGCAGACGGCTAAAAGATCAATGATCAATTGTTGTGTCTTTGGGGTGCCCACCTGCCCTCGTATATAAAGGAGCAAGGGGGGGGGGGCGGCCAGGAGAGGGGGCGCACCACGTGCCCATCGGGAGTAGGACTCCCTCCCTTTCCTAGTTGGAATAGGAGTGGAGGGGGGAAAGAGGTGGAGGAGAAGAAGGAAGGGGGGGGGGGGCGCCGACCCCCTCTCCTTGTCCTATTCGTACTAGGGGGGAGGGGCACGTGGCCCTTGCTCTGGCCGCCTCTCCTCTCTTCCACCAAGGCTCACTATGGCCCATTAACCTCCCGGGGGGTTCCGGTAAACTCCCGGTACTCCGGTAAAATCCCGATTTCACCGGAACACTTCCGACATCCAAACATAGGCTTCCAATATATCAATCTTCATGTCTCGACCATTTCGAGACTCCTCGTCATGTTCGTGATCACGTTCGGGACTCCGAACAACCTTCGGTACATCAAAACATATAAACTCATAATATAACTGTCATCGAAACGTTAAGCGTGCGGACCCTACGGGTTCGAGAACTAGACATGACCGAGACACGTCTCCGGTCAATAACCAATAGCGGAACCTGGATGCTCATATTGGTCTCACATACTCTAAGAAGATCTTTATCGATCAGACCGCATAACAACATACGTTGTTTCCTTTGTCATCGGTATGTTACTTGCCCGAGATTCGATCGTCGGTATCTCAATACCTAGTTCAATCTCGTTACCGGCAAGTCTCTTTACTCGTTCCGTAATACATCATTCTGCAACTAACTCATTAGTTGCAATGCTTGCAAGGCTTAAGTGATGTGCATTACCGAGAGGGCCCAGAGATACCTCTCCGACAATCGGAGTGACAAATCCTAATCTCGAAATACGCCAACCCAACAAGTACCTTCGGAGACACCTGTAGAGCACCTTTATAATCACCCAGTTACATTGTGACGTTTGGTAGCACACAAAGTGTTCCTCCGGTAAACGGGAGTTGCATAATCTCATAATTATAGGAACATGTATAAGTCATGAAGAAAGAAATAGCAACATACTAAACGATCGGGTGCTAATGATGTGATCCCGTTAATCAAATGACAACCCATGTCAATGGCTAGGAAACTTAACCATCTTTGATCAACGAGCTAGTTAAGTAGAGGCATACTAGTGACACTCTGTTTGTCTATGTATTCACACATGTATTATGTTTCCAGTTAATACAATTCTAACATGAATAATAAACATTTATCATGATATAAGGAAATAAATAATAACTTTATTATTGCCTCTAGGGCATATTTCCTTCAGTCTTCCACTTGCACTAGAGTCAATAATCTAGTTCACATCGCAGTGGTACTTGGTTTACCATGCGCAGAATCGAAGCATCTCTAATTTTTTGTTGGTATTTTTTTCATTACCATCCACTCCATCCTTTTTACTGCTGCCAATTAGTGAGCATGCAGTAATTCATCACTATATGTTAACAAGGTTTTACTATATTGTGGGATCAAACCATCGATAACCCTTTCCCTAGTAAAGAGTCTTTGTCCATTACCATGTACACTATCCTTATTACTACTATCAATGAATAGTCACCTCAGAATCGGGATGGAGTGAACCACACATGGTAACAAAATTAAATGCATTACTTTTTCTTGTATAGACCGTTACCCTCAATAAATTAGTGGTGTAGAGCAGCCCTTCTCCGCGTGACCCGTCCGCCTAATTAGGACCGACCGGAGCGTATGCTAAGCTCATTCTGCGCGCTCGCTCAAAATAGCACCACCGTGTGTGTATATATATATAGGTAAAACTGTGTCTATCATAGCTTGTCACAGAACTAATTAAGGGTCGCTAAACTTTTAATGGTTTAAAAGTTATCAAAAAATATGAAATAAATATGGGAGCATCTCTCTAATGTAATAAGATGCTCTCTCTCTCTCTCTCTCTCGCGCGCGCGCGCGCAAGATATACGAGATGTGTGGCTACCTGCTTGCCATGTCATCGATCCGTGACACTGACTTCCAACCAATCAGAGACATGCACACTTTACCGAGTGTTGCTCTCGGACAAGACCTGGTTAAAAAAATCAACATAAAGTCGGTGCTGGAGCTCCAGGCTGCGTGGTTGCGTGGCGTGTAGGAGGCGTGAGGGGTAGGAGGGCTCCAGGCTGCGTGGATCTCGGCGTGGTGGCGCGTGGTGACCACGTCCAGTTCGCGAGTGCAGGCGGTGCTGGAGCAGCGAGGCTCCGGCCGCGGTTTGGATGCGGAGTGCAGGACCCGTTCTGGTCTCTGCAGGCCCGTCGTCGGGGAGGCTTGGTGGTGGCCCGACATAGCGATGGCGCGCTTGCTGTGTGTGGGGTGCGCGGTCCAGTGGAGGCACGGGTCATTTTTGGCCTGCTGCGTGGGAGTGGCTGCTCGGGGTGAAAGCCTGGCCGGTTCTGGCCAGCCGGCGGCGACGGCGCCTGTGGGCGTCGCTATCCTCCTTGGAGGCATCATTCGAAGTCTCACAATCAGATCTCCCAGATCAAGTACTTCGGGTGAAAACCTAGATCCTGCTGCAGGGTCGGGCGGTGGCGCCGTCTTCGACGTCGTTCCCCTCTTTAGGACGCCGTCTTGAAGACTTTGATCCCTGTGGTGCTTCCTACGACTGGACGTGCACGGTGGCTTCTGTGGCAACGGTGACGGCGGTGAGCAATGTTGGAGGTGTGGCTCTGGTTGTGGTAGTCGGCTCTTCTTCTCCGGCGTGTCCGAGGGAGTGCCTCGACTGTTTGTTGCTGTGAAGTCGAAGCCGCGATGGGGGCCGGTGGTATATGATGATGCGTGACAGGTGGTTCGTTCGGCAACCCTCCGTGACGCCATTCCTGCCCAGTTTCCTTAGTAGTTCATCGTCGGAGTCGGAGCTGCGGTGCCTAGTATGGTTTGTATGGAGTGTGGTGTTGCAGCTTTTAGGCTGCTGTTTTTCTTTTTTTCTTTGATCTTCGGATCGTCTGGTCCTAGGACCTTCATCACCTTGTTGTTTTCCGTTGCTTCCTGCTATTATCAATGAATCCCAGCGATGCTGGATCTTTCAAAAAAAAAATCAACATAAAGTCATTTATATTGTGAAAGTAGCTAGAAATCCAAAAAATTCGTGAAACATGGGAATTAAGCATAATATAATGTCAACTTACTGTGAAAATTGGAATGGTACCATTTTGCACATTGTTTTTTGTACTTGCTTCACAAAAAAAACCATTTTTGACACTTCAAAAATGAAAAAAAAAATTCTTTTACAGAAAAGTTCGAAAACCCATTTGACAATATTGTTTGTAATGGCAATATGCACATGTATGTTTAATTTGGTCATATTATAATAAATTATGCAGTGGATATGGCCATCACGTTGGTCATTTGACTTAAAAGTGATGAAAGTTCATACACGACAGCCCGTTTTGTGAAAGATTTTTTTCTTCAAATTAGTTATATTGAAAGTTTGGTATTTTTCCTCGCAGTTAGTACACATAAAAGGACTCGATACGAAAGGATTGCATATTTTTAAACATGTATTCTTTTTCTTTTATTTTGTCTAAAACAGGGTCAAAATGGTCAACATGGCTATTCATCACAAGGGATTGAATCTCTCAAAACACTAAGTGGTTCTCCCATATAATGACTACTTGTGTACCTACAAATATTTTTTGCTAATTTTTATTACTGGGCTATCACACACTTGCAATTCAATTTTGAATTACTTTTGGGAAATTGACATAAAGTCACTTAAATGTGCGAAAGTAGCTAGAAAACTAGAAAATTCATGAAACTTGGGAACTGTGCATAAAATATGGTCTACTTACTGTGATAATTGGAGTGGCGCCATTTTGCACCTTAATTTTTGTACTTGCTTAAAACACACACCCATTTTTGACACTTAGAAAATGAAAACCATTTTTTGTACAAAAAAGTAGGAAACTCTATTTGGCAACATTGTTTGTGTTGTCAAGATGCACCTATCCGTCTAATTTGGGGACATTGTAATAAACTATGCAATGAATATGACCATCACCTTGGTCCTTTGACTTGAAAGCCATGAATGTTTATACACGATAGCCCGTTTTGTTAAGGATTTTTTTTTCAAATTTATTATATTGAAAGTTTGGTATTTTTCCTCGCAACTAGTACACATAAAAGGACTCCATGCGAAAGAATTGCATTTTTTAAACTTGTATTATTTTTGTTTCATTTTTTCCAAAATGGGGTCAAAATGGTCAACATGGCTATTCATCACAAGGGGTTGAATCTCACAAATAAACTCTAAGTGGTTCTCCCATATAATGACTATGTCTATCTAAAAATATTTATTTTGCTATTTTTCTAGAGAAAAGTATATTTTTCGTCCCTCAACTTTAGGTGAAGTCTAAATTTGGTCCCTCAACTCCGAAACCGGACAACTTGCACCCCCAACTAACGAAACCGGACAAGGTTCGTCCCTGCTCTCGATTTTGACCGGTTTTAGTGCTGACTGACCCCGGTTTTGACCGGTGCTGACTCAAATTCGTCTAATTTTTTCATATCCATGAACTTTTTGAAATTTGTGTACTGTTTTCAAATCAGTGTATTTTTTCAAGTTCGTGTGATTTTATCAAATCCAAGTATTTTTTTTCAAATCTATGAAGTGTTTTTGAATTTCGCGTATTTGTTTCAAATCCGCATACTTTGTAAAGTTGGTGTATTTTTTTAATCCATGTTCCTTTTCCAATCCATGAACTTTGTTTGAAATTCAGATACTTGTTTCAAGTTGACATAATTTTTCAACTCCACACATTTTTTTCTATTTTGCGTGAAAGAAATTCAAATCCGCGTACGTTTTCAAGTTCGCATAAAATTTTCAAATCCAAAAAAATGTACGCGAATATGAATAAGTACGTCAATTTTAGAAAATTACACGAATTTGAAAAAACCACATGAACTTTAAAAAAGTACACGGATTTAAAAAATATGTGTACTTGGAAAAAGTACGCGGATTTGGAAAAAGTACACCATTTTTTTTAAAGTTCACGTATTTGAAAAAGTACCCGAATTTGAAAACATTAAGCGGAATTAGAAAATGTACGCGGATTTGAGTCGGCACGGTCAAAACCGGGGTGTGACAACACCAAAACCGGTCAAAAACCGTGACTAGGGATGAATCTTGTCCGGTTTCAGTAGTTAAAGATGCAAGTTGTCCGGTTTTGAAGTTAAGGGACCAAATCTAGACTTCACGAAGAATTGAGGGATGAAAAATATACTTTTCTCATTTTTTTATGACTGAGCTATTACACACTTGCAGTTCAATATTGAATTACTTTTGAGAAATTGACATAAAGTCATTTAAATGTGCGAAAGTAGCTGGAAAACTAGAAAATCCATGAAACTTGGGAATTGTGCATAAAATATGGTCTACTTAGTGTGCTAATTCGAGTGGTGCCATTTTGCACCCTGATTTTTGTAGTTGCTTCACAAAAAAACACCCAGTTTTGACACTTCAAAAATGAAAATTGATTTCTTTGTAGAAAAAAGTAGGAAACTGTACTTGACACAGCATTGTTTGTAATGTCAAGATGCACCTATATGTCTAATTTGGAAACATTATAATAAACTATGCAATGAATATGGTCATCACCTTGGTTATTTGAGACTATATTAATATTTAGCATACCAAAAAGTGTAATTAATATGGCCTAAAATGAAAAAGTTTTCAACATGAAAATTGTCCGTCCCGTCAAAATGAACAACCCTGTTTGCTGTGTTTTGTTGTTTTACCCAGTGTTTTATCCACGACGCTCAGCAAAGTGCCTGTTTGCCGTGTTTCACGTTTTTACCGAGTTAGGTACTTGGCAAAGATACTATTGCCGAGTGCCTGACATAATGCACTCGGCAAAAAGGAAAATTCCAGTAGTGCCCCCTTATTTGTATCAAGTTTTCCCTGTAGGTTTGACTTCTTGGGACGAAGCTAATTAATCAGAAGGTTAAGAAAAAGTGCATCGGACGTACGCGCAGTGACCGGCTCAAATTTTGGCCGGCCGGCCGGCGCCTAGTACTGGCCTTGACGAATTCACTCATTTGAATGCGTCTTAGGAGATTTCGAGGCAGCGTGCGTAACGGGGAAGACCCGGCGCCATGTCTGAAACGGGTTGTCATCAAGTCTATGAAGCTGCTGGGTTCTTCTAACCTGCAGTACTACTTAAGTAGAGAGCAGCTGGCTTATGGTTATGGATGGTAGTACCAAATTACTAGTCCTCTGTGAGCACCACTCTAGCTAGCTAGCAGCATGGCCCATCCGTTACGTTGTCCCATCATGCTACTCTCCATCTCTCTTCTTGTGATCACGAGCGTGGCTGCTGCTTCCAGCAACGACTCTGACCTTTCAGCTCTGGTGGCCTTCAAAGCCGGGCTCTCCGATCCGCTTGGCCTTCTGTCTAGGAACTGGACAGCCGGCACATCCTTCTGCTCTTGGGTTGGCGTCTCCTGCAGCCGCCGCCGGCAGCGCGTCACTGCTCTTGTGCTGGCAGACGTTCCTCTCCATGGGGAGATCGCTCCTCATCTCGGTAACCTCTCTTTCCTCGCCGTCCTCACTCTTTCAAACACAGAGATCACGGGCACCATCCCATCCGATATAGGCCGACTACGTCGCCTCACCGATCTTGATCTTAGCTCTAACCGCCTCTCAGGCGCCATCCCCGACACCCTAGGAAACCTCACAAAGCTTCAACGCCTTTCTCTACGCCGAAATGCTCTCTCCGGACATATCCCAGATCAACTCCTCCACAACTTGAACAGCATGAGGAGGATACATCTCGGGCTGAACCAGTTAAGTGGCCTCATACCAGACCAGTTCTTCAACAACACGCCTTTATTAACCCATCTTGACTTCCAAAACAACAGTCTATCTGGGCCAATACCACAAGGTATTGCCGCATGTCCCATGCTTGAATGGGTCAACTTTGAATATAACCAGCTGTCCGGACTAGTACCTCTAACCATATTCAACAAGTCTAGACTTGACGTGCTTGTCCTCACATCTAACCACTTCATAGGAACAATCCCTACCAATGAAAGCTTTAAGTTGCCCATGTTAACTGTCTTCTTCATTGGTCTCAATAGTTTCACAGGTCAATTTCCCTCAAGCCTTGTATCCTGCAAGTTACTAGTGCTACTTTCTCTAGCTGGAAACTCCTTTGTGGACAATATCCCAGAATGGCTCGCTCAACTATCACGACTCACTTTTCTTACTATAGGTGGCAACGACGATGTTAGCGGGTCAATTCCAGGTGTGCTCAGAAATCTTACTCTTGTCCGTCTTCTTGACCTCTCATTCTGCAACCTAAGCGGAAATATTCCAGCCGAGCTAGGGGAAATGAGTCAGCTCACAGATTTACGTCTTACATCAAACAAACTAACAGGTCCGTTTCCAGCTAATTTTGGCAACCTATCCCAACTATCTGATCTGCTAGTTGATTGGAACCAATTAACTGGATCTTTCCCCGAAACTATTGGGAACCTCAGGTACCTTAACCGTCTCCATATTGGAATGAATCAGTTCAATGGGACCCTTGAGTTCTTGGCCACTATGTCAAACTGTAGACAACTCCGATTGCTTGCCATGTTTTATTGCTCCTTCACTGGAAACATTCCTGCATATATTGGTAACCTCTCCACAAAATTGACATACCTCAGTGCAGCCGGGAATCATTTAACCGGGGCTCTTCCAGTGACAGTATCAAATCTAAGTGGTCTTAGGGTAATGTCCTTTGCAGAGAACCAACTAAGCGGCATAATCCCAGCACACATTGCATTATTGGAGAATCTTGAGCAGCTAAACCTTTCTAGTAACAAGCTGTCTGGCCCAATCCCGTTAAAGATTGGTGCCTTGACAAGATTGCACAGGCTATCCCTCCAGGGCAATAAATTATCTGGCGCCATTCCGGATGGCATCGGTAACCTAAGTAACCTAGAATTTATGTCGCTTGCAGATAATCATCTCTCGTCAGCAATACCTGAAAGATTGTTTCATCTTAGTAACCTTCGTGTGTTAGATCTATCTCACAACTTCTTTACAAGTGCACTGCCCTCTAATCTTGATTCCATGAAGCAAATATACATTCTAGATATATCAGCCAACAGCTTGGTTGGTAGTATTCCAACTTCATACGGGAATCTTGGACTATTAAGCTTCCTGAACCTATCACACAACACACTCACAGGTTCAATCGATGGCTCGTTCAAGGAGTTAATCGTTCTAACACAGTTGGACCTATCTTGTAACAACCTTTCTGGTACCATTCCAAAGTATTTAGCCAACTTTACTTTACTGACTAGGTTGAACCTTTCTTTCAATGAGTTCCAAGGTGAGATACCAAGTGGAGGTATTTTCTTAAACACCAGTGCAAAATTATCTTTGATGGGAAATGCTGGGCTGTGTGGTGCCTCACGTCTAGGATTTTTGCCTTGCCTAGACACTTCCTACAAAAACAAGAGACACTTGCTAAGGATTGTTCTCCCAGCTATCTTGGTAACTGTAGGAGCTATAGCAATTCTCATTTACCTAATGATCATGAAGAAAAGTAAAAAGCAGCTACAAGTTACGACTTCCATTGGCATGGATAATATTATCAGTCATAGACAAGTTTCCTATCTCGAGATTGTTCGTGCCACTGAAAATTTCAGCGAGGACAACCTACTTGGAGTTGGAAGCTTTGGAAAAGTTTTCAGGGGCAAATTACAAGATGGTTTGGAGGTTGCGATAAAGGTGCTCAACATGCATGTCGAGCAGGCTGTGAGGAGCTTTGATGCAGAATGTCAAGTGCTAAGGATGGCTCGGCACCGCAACTTGATACAGATATTAAGTACTTGCTCCAACTTTGAATTCAGAGCAGTACTACTTGAGTACATGCCCAAAGGTAACTTGGATGTACATTTGCACTCTGAAAATGGAGAATCGATAGGATTTATCAGGAGATTGGATATTATGCTTGGTGTATCAAAAGCAATGGAGTATCTGCACCACCATCATCATCAAGTTGTGTTGCACTGCGACCTCAAACCTAAAAACGTGCTATTCGATGATGAGATGGTGGCGCATGTTGCGGACTTCGGCATTGCAAGATTACTTGTTGGATATGACAACTCCTTGATTTCAGAGAGTATGCCAGGGACTATTGGATACATGGCACCAGGTACTTGCATCGATAACTCTTTGAACACCTAGTTTGTCAAGTTATGTGTTGTTAGATTCTATCATAACAAATATTTTTCATTCTTCAATAGAATACGCATTCATGGGGAAAGCATCACGAAAGAGCGATGTGTTTAGCTTTGGAATAATACTGCTTGAAGTTTTCACAGGGAAAAGACCCACAGATGCCATGTTTGGGGGAGAATTGAGCATTAGGCAATGGGTTTGGCAAGCATTTTCAGCAAACCTTACTGGCATTTTGGACGTTAAGATAGCTCAAGCTGAGGAAATAATTTTTTGCTTAAATCACCAGACCGGCACTTCATTGGCGTGCACGAGCAGTGACTTGCTTGTGCCAATATTCGAACTGGGTCTGATGTGTTCGAGTGAATCACCTGACCAGAGGCCAAGCATGACAGACGTGGTTGTGAGGCTCGAGAACATCATGAAGAGTTACTCTGCTACCATGCCGTCACTGGAACTGGCTCAATGTTAGTTAGTTCTTTGTTTGGGTTTCATAACGGTGTATTATTACTTGATTTCATAACAGTGTTGTGTTAGAATGCATGGTATGCATATGGGCATAGGAGGAGATTGTATCGTGACTGTACTTCCCGGTAGCTATACGCGCCACACCCTCGGTACTATAGGGAGTGGATTTTCTACCATGCACGGGAGATATTGTGCATGTATGAGTTGTTCATAATATCACAATTTTGGAGTCAAATTCACCAAATAGTGCCACTTTACGGCGCCAGAAATTTTCAAGGTTTTTGCAGAAAACACTGAACACTGAGGACAGAAAACCGTCATAAATATGCGGGCAGACAAACATCACAGTTTCATCCCACGTGGGCCTGTTTGGCCTGTAAGCAGGCTACCAAGCACACCATTTTCGTCTTTCTGGAGATACCTTTGGCTCAGCCCATTGTCTCACCCCGGTTACATAGTGCAATCACACAAACCCCAGACAACGCATCTCAAGGGTGATAGATATTACCTTCATCGAATAGCACGTTTGGAATGCTGTTTTTCTGTGCATTCTTTCGCGCATCTCTAAAGTAACTGTGGTCTGCTTTAGAGATGCAACAACAATTACTTTAGAGACATCACCCCCACGCCTCCTGGAGGCAGAGATTTGTCAAAGACATCGCTGACATCTCCTATAGGGCTCCTGATCATATGAAAGTGCACCAAAATCGTATTGTAAACATGGTATGAATATTTTGGGCATACGGTGAAGGAATGTCCGAGCTTGCCGATCATTTGAAAGGGGCTCCTGATCATAGATACATTGAAGACGTATTAAAGAGCTGCACGAGCGATCTTGAATATCCATGAACTGCGTATTTAAGACTTTATGGCCGGACAAAAACATCACTGAAGGAATGTCCGAGCTCGCTGATCATTTGAAAGGGGCTCTATGCCGATTACAAGTGTGGAAAGTCTCGGCCTGTCAAGAGGGTGCCCGAGAAGCGTGGGCTATGATTAAAACACGTTGTACTAAACTAGATACGAAACATCTTGCCGAGACCGGTCCGTGTGGGGCTGACGGGAAGGAAATACCTACTAGTTTAGTTTGTGATAACGTGATGCTAGCTGCTCGGCTGTCTCAACAAGATTGAAGCCTCCACTCCTTAATAGATGAAATTGAGTAATTGTACTGTAACAACACTTTATTGTGATGACTCTATGTATCAACATACTTTACATCATTATATATGCTCGGATTTGCAGTGTAATACTTTGTTAATTGGCCATCTGCTTCTGCCTCCTCGACCAGTGGTCGAGAGGTATTTCCTACTCTTTGCCCAATTTTATTCAGGCAAAGTCGTCCAGAGAACAAGGCAAGCCGGCCATATGGTCCAAAAAAACGAAAGCGATGCAAAGAGGTATGTTAGACTACTATTTAACGTAAGAAACATCTTTTGAGAAAAATAGTTCTTCTATCGGTTCCTTTTCTCAGGGTATCATGTAAACCATGACGATGTAACCTATCAACCGACCCATTCGGAAAAATTTCTAAGGTTAAGCTTGAGGTAAACCCCTGTAATCTTGGTTTTAAGAAACCAAAATTTGCATCAACTCCAAGACGCCGCCATAAAGGACACGGCCGGTGTGGGAGTGGAGTTGAGGCAAATTTATTCGGCCGGGCACCGCTCCCACCACCCTAACGACGCACCACGGCCTACAAATTCAACCCCCACCCCCCCCCCCGCCCCCTCCCTCCTACCGCCGGAGCAGCAGCCGGAGGGAGACGGGGCCAACGCCCTGACCGGTGGAGATCGGTGGAAGAAGATCGCCTCCCTATTCCGACTTCGGCTAGAAAGGAAGAGAAGAAAACATGACCGACCGACCCATATACCATGCTTTGCGTACTCCCCCCCCAACCATATATATAGGGCCTAATACAGTTTTCGAGGTTGACCATTGACAAGATTAACAATCCATGAGATGTTCGATATAAAAATTATATCATTAGAAACTTCTTTCACATATGAATGTAACGGTATGCTTTGTGTAACACGCATGTCATATATTACTGCTCTAATCCATGGTCAAAGTGAACCTCGGAAAACGTATTAGGTTCTATATATATAGATGGAGGGAGCACGTATATTAGAGGCGAAAAGAATAGTAGATTTTCCCTAAACAACAAACAATGACAAACAAAGAGGGAACTTGCTTATGTCACATCTAGATGAACCCTAGACACACCCATAATTATTAAAGATCTCCTGTTTCGGTTGTCGCTGAGGAGCCTCCCTCTTTACCTACTTCATCCGTTCCAAATATAAGTATTTTTTAGACATTTCGATATAGACTACATATGGATGTATATAGACATATTTTAAAGTGCAGATTCACTCATTTTGTTCCATATGTAGTCCATATTATAATCTCTAAAATGACTTATATTTAGGAAGGGAGGGAGTATTACCTTCGTCCTAATTTATTAGTCTTCTTCGTATTTTGTGCTAACTTTTAATCATAGAAGTAAGTAGCAAAATGTTAATGCATGTCACGAGAAGTTATATCATTATACTCGTATTTGAACATAGTTTGCGATGATATGAATTACTACGTGTAACTTATATTTTATTAGTTAAAATTATGGTCAAAATATGAACCCTAAATACGATGCGGCTAAAGCAGTTTTTTTGTCTCTTTAGTTTCTTGTGCCATTGTTCTCCCTGTTGATATAAAAATATTTGGCAACTGTAGCAATCATTCACTAACCAAAATTGCCAAATGTTGATCCTCAAATTTATTTATTTTTGCCAAATGTTCAACTATGAGCTTTACCAAATTTGAGCGTCCATCCTCTAGGAACACGCAGCATTCATGGCGGTACACCTGTTTCTTGTAGTGGTAAAAGGAAGAAAAATGGAACATGCCCGCCTTTGTCCCGCCGCTCATCTCCGCCACATCCGCCACCTTGTGTGGCTGCTCCTCCGTGCCGCCACTGCCGGCCTTTACCTCCATCGCCGCCGGGGCCTTCTCCTTCGTCTTCTTCTCGCTGTAACCGTCATCGTCGTCGCTTTCCTTGTCGGCGGCAGGGGCAAGGGCAGGGGCTGGGGATGGAGTGGCGGCGTAGTGCAGGGCCGACGATGGCGCCGGCGAGTGCACGGAGGAGGGGGCCTCGGCGGGGGACGTGTCGGTGGG